>NW_013682251.1:0-2874 GCF_000517525.1 Limulus polyphemus | reverse complement strand
ACAATCCAGGATTATAGAACATTAATTAGTTAGCAGTTAAACTTCTATATTACCGGGATTCCATACAACAACCCAGGATTATAGAACATTAATTAGTTAACAGTTAAACTTCTATATTACCGGGATTCCATACAACCAACCCAGGATTATAGAACATTAATTAGTTAACGGTTAAACTTCTATAATAGAGGGATTCCATACAACAATCCAGGATTATAGAACATTAATTAGTTAACAGTTAAACTTCTATAATAGCGGGATTCCATACAATAACCCAGGATTATAGAACATTAATTAGTTAACAGTTAAACTTCTATAGTAGCGGGATTCTATACAACAGTAACTTAACAATGATATATTGACATTTATAGAATACAAGTAGTAACTTAACAATGAGAGAATAACATCTGAGAATGAGAGGTTGTAATTTTACAAAGATTGGTTTGTATTTAAAGAACAAAAGTTGTAGCTTAACGAAGAATAAATACAGTTTAAAGACCAAACATGTTTTTCAAATTGTACTAATGTTATTTTCCACTCGCTTAGAGCTATCTCGCCAACAGGATATCAAAATGGGCATGTACAGATGCAGCACATCAAAGGGGAGGATGGATAATAAAAGGCGGGTGTATCCAAATGGGTAGGAGGGCGGGCACTTAATGAAGCAACGCATATTTTTTTAAAGAAAACCTATTAATTTCTTGTCACACACAACTCGTTAAAAAGAAAACTAAACCGTAAAACTGCTGTGTTGGAATGCCTTCCCCACCATATCCTCTGAAACACATGGTTATAAATACACGTATATCCGGCACGATGGTTCAAGACAACAGTTAGCAGCCGTTTTCTTTAAAACATCGTTAATTGTTTTGTGTTTGTTTTTCTACTGTAATTAATGTACAAACAACTTACAATCTTGACTCAAATCCAGTCGACAAACTTTTAGGTTTCTTTTTTGTTTTGTTTTACGGAGAATTATTGTGTTTAATGAAAGAACACGAATCGTTAATGATGTTGAATCATCTTACTTACTCAAGTATAACCTACTGATAAAAGAAGATACGAACCATCAATCTAACAGACAGACGTTCTTCAAATATAACCTATTGATAACCATCAATCTAACAGACAGACGTTCCTCAAGTATAACCTACTGATAAAAGAAGATACGAACCATCAATCTAACAGACAGACGTTCCTCAAGTATAATCTATTGATAAAAGAAGATACGAACCATCAATCTAACAGACAGACGTTCCTCAAGTATAACATACTGATAAAAGAAGATACAAACCATCAATCTAACAGACAGACGTTCCTCAAGTATAACGTACTGATAAAATAAGATACGAACCATCAATCTAACAGACAGACGGTCCTCAAATATAACCTATTGATAAAAGAAGATACGAACCATCAATCTAACAGACAGACGTTCCTCAAATATAACCTACTGATAAAAGAAGATACAAACCATCAATCTAACAGACAGACGTTCCTCAAATATAACCTACTGATAAAAGAAGATACAAACCATCAATCTAATAGACAGACGTTCCTCAAATATAACCTACTGATAAAAGAAGATACGAACCATCAATCTAACAGACAGACGGTCCTCAAATATAACCTATTGATAAAAGAAGATTCGAATCATCAATCTAACAGATAGACGTTCCTCAAATATAACCTATTGATAAAAGAAGATTCGAACCATCAATCTAACAGACAGACGTTCCTCAAGTATAACCTATTGAAAGATACGAACCATCAATCTAACAGACAGACGTTCCTCAAATATAACCTATTGATAAAAGAAGATACGAACCATCAATCTAACAGACAGACGTTCCTCAAGTATAACCTACTGATAAAATAAGATACGAACCATCAATCTAACAGACAGACGTTCCTCAAATATAACCTACTGATAAAATAAGATACGAACCATCAATCTAACAGACAGACGTTCCTCAAGTATAACCTACTGATAAAAGAAGATACGAACCATCAATCTAACAGACAGACGTTCCTCAAGTACCATAAAAACTGCCTAGACTCTTCCTCTAAGTGTATCCACTAATGCAAGGCACGTGAGGAACGTTCTAGTGACGTCACTACAAAACTTCTAAAAGTGCCCTTCTTCACGGCGTATGAAACCGAATCGTCGGTCTATGTCTTTGGAAATCATCAGTCCTAATTCACTTGAATTAAGTAACTAAAACGTCTAGAAGCGAATTGTTCCACACGTGTACGTCATGAATATTTTTATCAAATACTAGATTCTTGATACAGTTAGACTTAATGAATATGTTTTTGTTGTCTTATGGGTTTCTACCTAATTTAAATCAAACATTAGAAAGAGCTCAGTTGTATATAACTTTCAACGCCATTTTTATGGATATATAGAACAAAAAGTTTTTACTTTAGGACGTTTAAATGTCATGAAATAAAAATTTAAAATAAAGTTTGCTTCAACCTATTTGTTTCAACTTTAAGAATTTAAACAAAGTTGTGTTTTTTAAGGTGAAAATCAAAAAGTACTCAACGTGATGAAACACGTGCAATCCATCTGTAGTAAAAACGTTGGTAATTTGAGAGATATTATGTTGTTAGGCCTAGCTGCATTTAATAGAACATACTTTCAATTCAGTTTTCCTACTATTTGGATGTTTACACATTCAAACATTTCTCCCTGAAGTCTATTTGATATTTCATAATAATTTAATCAGATTAATTTGCTTTTGCCAATAAAGCTATTGTTTAAATAAAAATAACTCAACATCAAAGATGGCGTTCTGACACTATTGTGTTTTATTTTTAGGCTTAGAAATAAGTAAGTAAACGTTAAGATGGATACGTTAGAGAATACTA
>NW_013682250.1:1297-3604 GCF_000517525.1 Limulus polyphemus | reverse complement strand
ACTGTTTAATAAATATACAGGATGTTATGGACAACTATGTAGAAATATAGAGAGTGTTATGGACAACTGTTTAATAAATATACAGGATGTTATGGACAACTATGTAGAAATATAGAGAGTGTTATGGACAACTGGTTAATAAATATACAGGATGTTATGGACAACTATGTAGAAATATAGAGGATACTTTTATGTAAATGTAATAGATACACGTGGTGTTATGAACAACTGTGTAATACATACATAAGGTGTTATAAGAAACACTATGTATTAAATACACCGGGTGTTATGGACAACTATGTAAAATATAGAGGGTGTTATGGACAACTATGTAATAAATAGAAGATGTTATGGACTACTATGTAGAAAGATAGAGGGAGTTATGGACAACTATGTAATAAATACACAGGTTGTTATAAACATCTATGTAGAAATATAGAGGGTGTTATGTACAACTATGTAATAAATATACAGGTTGTTATGAACATCTATGTAGAAATATAGAGGGTGTTATGGACAACTATGTAATAAATATACAGGATGTTATGGACAACTATGTAGAAATATAGAGGGTGTTATGGACAACTATGTAATAAATACACAGGTTGTTATGAACATCTATGTAGAAATATAGAGGGTGTTATGGACAACTATGTAATAAATATACAGGATGTTATGGACAACTATGTAGAAATATAGAGGGTGTTATGGACAACTATGTAATAAATACACAGGGTGTTATGGACGACTATGAAGAAATATAGAGGTTTATATGAACAACTATGAAGAAGTATGGAGGGTCTTATGGACAACTATGTAATAAGTACAAAGGATGTTATGGACAACTGTGTAGGAATATAGAGGGTGTTATGAACAACTATATAGAAATATAGAGGGGTTATGGAACACTATGAAATAAATACACAGGGTGTTATGGATAACTATGTAGAAATATAGAGGGTGTTATGGACAACTGTGTAGAAATATAGAGGGTTCTTTTGATAATAATGTAATAGATACACGTGGTGTTATGAAAAACTGTGTAATAAATACATAAAGTGTTATAAGAACCACTATGTATTAAATACACCGGGTGTTATGGACAACTATGTAATAAATAGACAGGATGTTATGGACAACTATGTATTAAATATACAAGATGTTATGGACAACTATATAGAAATATAGAGGGAGTTATGGACAACTATGCTATAAATACACAGGGTTTTATGGACAACTATGTAGAAATATAGAAGGTGTTATGGACAACTATGTAATAAATACACGGGGTGTTATGGACAACTATGTAATAAATATACACGATTTTATGGACAACTATGAAGAAATATAGAGGGTTCATTTGATAATAATGTAATAGATACACGTGGTGTTATGAACAATTGTGTAATAAATACATAAGTTGTTATAAGAACAACTATGTAATAAATACACCGGGTGTTATGGACAACTATGTTGAAATATTGAGGGTGTTATGAACATTTATGTAGAAGTATAGAGGGTTTTATGGACAACTATGTAATAAGTACACAGGATGCTATTGACAACTATGTAGAAATAAAGAGGGTGTTATGAACAACTATGAGAAATATAGAGGATGTTATGAACAACTATGTAGAAGTATAGAGGGTCTTATGGACAACTATTTAATAAATACACAGGGTGTTTTGGACAACTATGTAGAAATATAGAGTGTGTTATGGACGACTATATAGAAATATAGAGGGTACGTTTGATAATAATGTAATAGATACACGTGGTGTTATGAACAACTGTGTAATAAATACATAAGTTGTTATGAGAACAACTATGTAATAAATACACCGGGTTTTATGGACAAATATGTAAAAATATACAGGGTGTTATGGAAAACTATGTAGAAATATAGAGGGTGTTATGGACAACTATATAATAAACATACAGGATGTTATGGACAACTATGTAGAAATATAGAGGGTGTTCTGGACAACTATGAGAATTATAGAGGTTGGTATGAACAACTATGTAGAAGTGTAGAGAATCTTATGGACAACTATGTAATAAATATAAAGGGTGTTATGGACAACTATGTAGAAATATAGAGGGTGTTATGGACAACTATGTAATAAATACACAGGATGTTATGGACAACTATGTAGAAATATAGAGGGTGTTCTGGACAACTATGATATAAATACACAGGATGTTATGGACAACTATGTAGAAATATAGAGGGTGTTATGTAGAACTATGATATAAATACACAGGATGTTATGGACAACTATGTAGAAATATAGAGGGTGTTATGTA
>NW_013682250.1:0-567 GCF_000517525.1 Limulus polyphemus | reverse complement strand
GTTATGACCAACTATGTATAAATATAGAGGTTGTTATGACCAACTATGTAGAAATATAGAGGGTGTTATGGACAACTATGTAATAAATACACAGGATGTTATGGACAACTATGTTATAAATATACAAGATGTTATGGACAACTATATAGAAATATAGAGGGAATTATGGACAACTATGCTATAAATACACAGGGTGTTATGGACAACTATGTAGAAATATAGAGGGTGTTATGGACAACTATTTAATAAATACACAGGGTGTTTTGGACAACTATGTAGAAATATAGAGGGTTTTATGGACAACTATGTAGATATATATAGAGGGTGTTATGGACGACTATGTAGAAATATAGAGGGTGTTATGGACGACTATGTAGAAATAAAGAGGGTACGTTTGATAATAATGTTATAGATACACGTGGTGTTATGAACAACTGCGTAATAAATACACAAGGTGTTATAAAAACAACTACGTATTAAATGCACCGGGTGTTATGGACAACTATGTAGAAATATAGAGGGTGTTATGAACAACTATGAAGAAATATAGAGGGTGTTATGGACGAC
>NW_013682249.1:3891-4548 GCF_000517525.1 Limulus polyphemus | reverse complement strand
AAAGGTTCAATAAACAATGTTTGGTATTGACTAATGATTAGACAAACAATGTTTGTTACTGGCTAATGGTTAGATGAACAATGTTTGGTATTGGCTAATGGTTAGATGATTAATGGTAGATATTTTTTAAAGGTTCAATAAACAATGTTTGGTATTGACTAATGATTAGACAAACAATGTTTGTTACTGGCTAATGGTTAGATGAACAATGTTTGGTATTGGCTAATGGTTAGAATAACAATGTTTGGTATTGACTAATGGTTAGATGAACAATGTTTGGTATTGGCTAATGGTTAGATTAATAATGTTTGCTATTAGGTAATTGTTAGATGAATAATGTTTCTCATAAAATAGTAATAATGTTCGGTATTGGCTAATGGTGAGATGAACAATGTTTGCTATTGGCTAATGGTTAGATGAATAAAGTTTGGTATTGGCTAAAGGATAGGCGAATAATGTTTGGCACTGGCTAATGGTTAGATGATTAATGGTAGATATTGGCTAAAGGCTCAATAAACAATGTTTGGTACTAACTAATGATTAGACAAACAATGTTTGTTACTGGCTAATAGTTAGATGAACAATGTTTGCTATTGGCTAATGGTTAGATGAATAATGTTTTGTATTGGCTAAAAGATAGGCGAATAATGTTTGGTT
>NW_013682249.1:2431-3088 GCF_000517525.1 Limulus polyphemus | reverse complement strand
GCCTGATGGTTAGATGAACAATGTTTGGTATGGGCTAATGGTTAGATGAACAGTGTTTTGTATTGCCTGATGGTTAGATGAACAATGTTTGGTATGGGCTAATGGTTAGATGAACAGTGTTTGGTATTGCCTGATGGTTAGATGAACAATGTTTGGTATTTGCTAATGGTTAGATGAACAGTTTTGGTATTGCCTAATGGTTAGATGAACAATGGTTGGTATTGGCTAATGGTTAGATTAATAATGTTTGCTATTGGCTAATTGTTAGATGCATAATGTTTCTCATAAAATAGTAATAATGTTCGGTATTGGCTAATGGTGAGATGAACAATGTTTGCTATTGGCTAATGGTTAGATGAATAATGTTTGGTATTGGCTAAAAGATAGGCGAATAATGTTTGGTTTTGGCTAATGGTTAGATGATTAATGGTAGATATTGGCTAAAGGTTCAATAAACAATGTTTGGTATTGACTAATGATTAGACAAACAATGTTTGTTACTGGCTAATGGTTAGATGAACAATGTTTGCTATTGGCTAATGGTTAGATGAATAATGTTTGGTATTGGCTAAAGGATAGGCGAATAATGTTTGGTATTGGCTAATGGTTAGATGATTAATGGTAGATATTGGCTAAAGGTTCAATAAACAATGTTTG
>NW_013682249.1:0-1560 GCF_000517525.1 Limulus polyphemus | reverse complement strand
GTTTGGTATTGACTAATGGCTTGATGAACAATGTTTAGTATTGGCTAAGGGTTAGATGATTAATGGTAGATATTGGCTAAAGGTTCAATAAACAATGTTTGGTATTGACTAATGATTAGACAAACAATGTTTGTATTGGCTAATGGTTAAATGAACAGTGTTTGGTATCGGCCTATCCATTAGCCAATACCAAACATTGTTTATCTAACCATTAGCCAACACCAAAAATTTATTATCTAACCATTAGCCAATACCAAACATTGTTGATCTAACCATTAGCCAATAACAAACATTGTTCATCTCTAACCATTAGGCAATACCAAACACTGTTCGATGAACAGTGTTTGGTATTGGCTAATGGTTAGAATAATAATGTTTGCTATTGGCTAATTGTTAGATGAATAATATTTCTCATAAAATAGTAATAATGTTCGGTATTGGCTAATGGTGAGATGAACAATGTTTGCTATTGGCTAATGGTTAGATGAATAATGTTTGGTATTGGCTAAAGGATAGGCGAATAATGTTTGGTATTGGATAATGGTTAGATGCTTAATGGTAGATATTGGCTAAAGGTTCAATAAACAATGTTTGGTACTGACTAATGATTAGACAAACAATGTTTTTTACTGGCTAATGGTTAGATGAACAATGTTTGGTATTGGCAAATCCAAACATTGTTCATCAAACCATTAGACAATACCAAACATTGTTCATCTAACCATTACCCAGTAACAAACATTGTTTGTCTAATCATTAGTCAATACCAAACATTGTTCATCTAACCATTAGTCAATACCAAACATTGTTCATCTAACCATTGTTCATCTAAGCATTAGCCAGTAACAAACATTGTTTGTCTAATCATTAGTCAATACCAAACATTGTTTATTGAACCTTTAGCCAATATCTACCATTAATCATCTAACCCTTAGCCAATACCAAACATTGTTCATCTAACCATTAGTCAATACAATACCAAACATTGTTCATCTAACCATTTATTAGTGGTTAGATGAACAATGTTTGGTATTGCCAGTAACAAACATTGTTTGTCTAATCATTAGTTTGTTCATCTAACCATTAGCCAAACATCTAACCATTAGCCAATATTAATAATGTTTGCTATTTACTAATGGTTAGATGAACAATGTTAGGTATTGGCTAATGATTAGACAAACAATGTTTGTTACTGGCTAATGGTTAGATGAACAATGTTTGGTATTGGCTAAAGGTTTGATGAACAATGTTTGGTATTGCCTAATGGTTAGATGAACAATGTTTGGTATTGGCTAATGGTTAGATTAATAATGTTTGCTATTGGCTAATGGTTAGATGAATAATGTTTGGTATTGGCTAAAGGATAGACGAATAATGTTTCTCATAAAATAGTTACAATGTTCGGTTATGGCTAATGGTGAGATGAACAATGTTTGGTATTGGCTAATGGTTAGATGAACAATGTTTGGTATTGGCTAATGGTTAGATGATTAATGGTAGATATTGGCTAATGGTTAGATGATTAATGGTAGATATTGGCTAAAGGTTCAATAAACAATA
>NW_013682248.1:0-2876 GCF_000517525.1 Limulus polyphemus | reverse complement strand
ATTATACAGAATAATTCAGGGCTTTAGAATGAGTTAGTAAAGTATATTATACAGAATAATTCAGGGCTTTAGAATGAGTTAGTAAAGTATTCAGGGCTTTAGAATGAGTTAGTATTCTAAAGCCCTGAATTATTCTGTATAATATACTTTACTAACGCATTCTAAAGCCCTGAATTATTCTGTATAATTCACTTTACTAACTCATTCTAAAGCCCTGAATTATTCTGTATAATACACTTTACTAACTCATTCTAAAGCCCTGAATTATTCTGTATATACAGAATAATTCAGGGCTTTAGAATGAGTTAGTAAAGTAACATACTTTACTTACTCATTCTAAATTAAACTTTCGTGTTATTTATGTATAGTATATATCTGCATCAGTGGTGATGTTAATGGGTTATTTCTTACTAAGACTTTATGAATTACAATATCATATAAACTTGTGGTAATTTAATGTAGATAAGATTTAACAGATTTTGTATTTCTTACCTGTATTGAACGTATTTGAGTTACCATCTTTAGTTGGTGCTAATATCTCTGTAATGTTAAATGTGTTCTGGCGTTATAAAGTTCATATAAAATTGTATGTCTTCTCGGGTAATTGAAAGTCGTAGATTTACTAGCTCCTTTGTTTTATATTTACAGAATATTCCAACAGACAGTTGACTAGCACTTACGATCTTCTGAGACATATTTATCGCCAGAGGGGAGTCAAGGCACTCTATGCTGGTAATGTTTAGTTTTTACATCAGTTAATGGTGTGGCTTAGAAAATTGTTTTTATTATTGTATGTTTGTGAAGAACTTTTCCTTTTATTAGACTTACTTGAAATATTTAAATGTCTTCAAGTAAAAGCTGATTATTTGTTGTTAGAATTGAAATTGAACTTAATACTTTGCAATTAAACTGTATGTAAGCTGACAATAACTTAAACTGACCAAAATGACAATTAAACAGTATGTAAGCTGACAAACACTTAAACTGAACAAAATACAACCGACCAAAATAACAATTAAACAGTATATAAGCTGACAAAGACTTAAACTGAACAAAATACAGCTGACCAAAATAACAATAAAACAGTATATAAGCTGACAAACACTTAAAACTGAACAAAATACAGCTGACCAAAATAACAATTAAACACTATATAAGCTGACAATACTTTAAACTGAACTAACGAAAATTTCAAAAATCAATAAAACACAAACAGTCAACAAAAGACTTGTGGAAATTTAATATTTTTATTGCCTGAATGTACCAGTTTATTGGCTTTAGATAGATTTTGTATAAATCTTTGTATTTTTTTTACTCGTACTAAAACCTTGTGGTGTAATTTTTTGATTATTAAACATCTACTTTTGTGAACTGTACAAGTATTTGTGATTAATCAACACAAATGTATCACATATATATATTTAAAGATACATTTTTTCAAGTGTTTTAATGTTGTTTTTTCAGGTATTGTTCCTAGAGTAGTTAAAGTGGCCCCAGCTTGTGCCATCATGATTAGCACCTATGAGTTTGGGAAGGCTTTTTTCCGACAGTATAACAGCATGTGTCAATAGGATCTACTCAGCTGTTATCGAGTTTGTTCACAATAGCGAAACAAAGAATCGTGTGACCTTTAAGACTACTTCCTGACGCGGGAGATGAAAGAACGTTATGTCCAGCCACTACCATTGTGACTGATTAGTTGATTTTGCAGTAAGAGAGTGAGAAAGAAAGGCAGTTTATCTTTTACTCCTCTTTTATGATTGAACAAGAAGATTTCATGGTACTCTTCCACATAAATGGCCATGAGGTCTTGGGTGATCTGGGGTAATAACATATAACTACCCGATTTGTTACTTGATACACGTAATGACTTTCTTTTATTACTAAGTTTTGGGTTTTTTGTGATAAATGTGATTTTTACATTTAAAACAATGTAGGAGATTTAGTTTGGATGAGATGTATTTTGTGTGTGTGTGTGTTTTATATGCATTAGAAACTAAAACATTGTATTATGGTAGAGATGATGGATTGGAGTATGGACCAAAACCTGAAGAATGTCCCTATTCGTTTTCGGTTTGTTACTGTCAATTTTAAAATGAGCAAAGATTAGTTAAATCATAGTGACATACACACATGATGTAAGACAAAACGTTCCTGTTTCACTATGATTTCTTCAGTTCTCACCAGAGGGTGTAATTTTGATAGGAAACTTTATTGGTGATGTGAAGCTTGTGACTTTAGAAGGAGCTGAGTTTTGGGCAGCACAAAAGATCAGTTATTTTAAAGTGCTGTTGGAATAGCATGAAGTTAAATCAAATTTTATACGGTAAAAATCTGGTTCCAGAAGTGAACAAGTCTTGTTTTTCATGTTAAATGAAATATCTTACAGTTTGTTTAAAACTATTTGTATTTTGTAATTTCTTTAAAACCTTGGATATTTCAAGTCCGACTGATTTGTTCTGTTTATTAGTAACAAACAATTGTATATATCATTGACTGTTACACTTTGTACACATACTTTATCATTTCAAGTGTAGAAAGTTTTCATCCGAACATCAATCTAGACAATGTATATAGAGAGTAATATGTTTAGTTTGAAATTTTAGTTCTGTAGTAGATGAATTAAGTTTTTAAAAATTTTCTTGTTTTCAATTATTTTTTGAGTTAATGTTAACGTGGTATCCTTTGGAGACCTGGAAAAACACTAGACCCCCAAAAAGTAGTGTATTATTATTATTAGTGTGTGTATGCACTATAAGCTAAACATTAGATCAGTTGCTCCCTCTGAAGGTGGATGTTTATATTAACAAAGGATTTTCACTGAGGCTTGTTTTCTGTATGGAGCTTACTACAAACAGTTAATAAATATGTCACCA
>NW_013682247.1:2618-3654 GCF_000517525.1 Limulus polyphemus | reverse complement strand
GTAGTGACTATCCTGAAGTATGACTGTTATAGGGGAGAATGGGGTGTTTGTTGTATAATACTTGTAATAACATGTAGTGACTATCCTGAAGTATGACTGTTATAGGGGAGAATGGGGTGTTTGTTGTATAATACTTGTAATAACATGTAGTGACTATCCTGAAGTATGACTGTTATAGGGGAGAATGGGGTGTTTGTTGTATGATACTTGTAATAACATGGTTTAGAACCAAGATGTAAAAACTTCTAATTCTGGTTAAAGTTATTTCTTTTTAAGTCAAAATGTGCCACATTGAGATATAAGTTAGCAGTATTATCAGAATAGTTAGCACCCACAGGGCTACCAACAAGCTGTTATTAGTCCTAAAGAGTTCATTACTGTTTCTATCTTGGAAGTTCAAGGATCAATTCTATTTTTCTAATTATAATTATAAGTCTAAGTATGCTGTTCATACACACGTGTGATTACTGTGGGAATAAAATTCCAATTTATCACCTCAGTTGTAGAAGCTTGTTTTATTTGATTCCCACTTCCTTATTTATCCTGTTTTAATTGCAGCGATTATCTTCCCACAACTGGCTGGAGACAGCGAGTGATGGTTTTACTTATTGAACGTTGTGTGTACACCAATATCACCTCATAATGTGTATTTGTCCCCTGATTGTGGGGGTTGTGAATAAAGGTTCAATTTTAAAAATAATGTGTCCCTACTACTGGGTGGATCCTACTTCCTCAGTTGGTTTCTTATTTTTTTTTACCTTCCCACATCGAAGTTTTATTTGTCTTTCTTTAAAGTTAAGAATAATAACAACTAACTAATGTACCCGTCTCCAGTAACGGGAAAAGTTTGTTAATCTATCAGTTTAAAATATTTCATGGGTTTTATACCGGTAAATTGTGTTGTGCTCTTAGTTTCATTCAAAGCCAGAGCTACTTATATCGTATGGCCAGGCGGTTAGGGAGCTCGACTCGCAACCTGCGGGTCGCGGGTTCGAATCCCCGTCCCACCAAACATGCTCGCCCATTGAGCCGTGGG
>NW_013682247.1:0-1840 GCF_000517525.1 Limulus polyphemus | reverse complement strand
CTTACACTGCTAAATTAGGGACGGTTAGCGTAGATAGCCCTCGTGTAGCCTTGACGCGAAAATTCAAAAACAAACAAAACATAACTTATACCGCCCACCTCGAAAAGTAATAGTTGAGCATTTCAGTCATGCTAAGAGCCGCTCGACAATAATGATGAATGACAGTGTGATTAATTCCTAACAATTTAGTACAGAATATCCTGCTTCCAAAATAAAAATTGGCATCAACATTATTCAAACGCGCGCAGGAAGCGGCTGCTGTAAACGGGAGACAGACAAACACTACTGTTCGCATTATATATATATATAAGATACATACATAGAGTTATCAGATATCCTAAAATCACTTGACAAAGACAGATCACACAGTACAGTGTTCCCTCTCCTTTGTTGTGTTTTCTTAATCTCACCTCTTATTGAAAAGCCGCATGTATTGACATTTAAAGACCTACCCTGCGTTGGACACAGCAGACAGCCGAATGTGGCTTTGCTATAAAGCTAACACACATATGACTGTCTAAGCAAACAGCCCATACGAAACCGTGTTAAGTGCATATTAACATCAGGTTCAATTTTACGTCTTTCAGATTTCATTTTAACATTGTGATTCACGTCAGTAAATAAATCTCAAAGTATGTTCAAACTCGTTTAATTAAAAACATCATAGAATTTTATACCCCAAACAGATCATGTTTCAATGACTAATTGCATATGAAGTGTTGGTTAAGTCTATATTTTATCATTAATTATGATGTGCGCTTGTGACCATAAAGATGAATGTAGCAACCGCAATAGCTTCAGGAACGCTAGGAAATTCAACACGAAGTGAAACTGAATTCCTCTAACTATGACTGAATTTGAAGCACAAGTGTTCTTTATTCAAAGCTCAAATGCAAATCACAGCAACCAGTGCACAATGGACAACGCTTGTACTTGAGAACTGGATATAAACTTGAATCTAAAATAAACTGAATCCTGTATTTAATTTTTCAGATTGAGACTTACAGCATTATATATATATACCCCTCTCCCAAGTGGCATAGCGGAATGTCTGAGAATTTAAAATGCTAGAATCCAGGTTTCGATACCCGTGGTGGGCAGAGCACAGATAGACCATTGTGTAGCTATTTGCTTAATTACAAATAAACAAACAAAACCAAAATCCTATAACACCATCCTTCCCAATGTGAAGATATTACCCATGTCTTTGTTGGTCGTTCCAATAGAAAATTGGGGGGGAGGACAGATCATCATGGTATCATCTATCCACTGATGAAAAAAGATCACTGTTCTTCTTTTCAGCAAACTTTCTCACGGAAAGTGCATATCATATCTAAACAGGATATCCAGAAATGTTACATAGTAAGAACGAAAAGAATTTAGCCTAATTTTATGACAAATATTTCAGTGTGAAATTACACACAAGAGCAGAAACAAGTACGTGTGAAAAATATCATACTTACAACCACACCGAGACTTGATATTTTTAATGTACTGTCACGAATAATAACAATTATAAGGGTATATCTTATTTTATGTCTTTTTACAAACCATATAATACTGCAATTTTTTTGTACGAAATTTTGTACCAGTATATGTTTTTATGTATTTGTTTATATTTTGTACCAGTATATGTTTCTATGAATTTGTTTACATTTTGTACCAGTATATGTTTTTATGTATTGGTTTACATTTTGTACCAGTATATGTTTTTATGTATTTGTTTACATTTTGTACCAGTATATGTTTTTATGTACATGTTTACATTTTGTACCAGTATATGTTTCTATGTATTTGTTTACATTTTGTAC
The DNA here is from genome assembly GCF_000517525.1 of Limulus polyphemus. Classification (NCBI taxonomy): domain Eukaryota; kingdom Metazoa; phylum Arthropoda; class Merostomata; order Xiphosura; family Limulidae; genus Limulus; species Limulus polyphemus. The sequence continues at coordinate 29 of NW_013682247.1, read as the reverse complement.
CAGTATATGTTTTTATGTATTTGTTTACA
>NW_013682246.1:0-2877 GCF_000517525.1 Limulus polyphemus | reverse complement strand
AAAGAACACAACTATAAACAAAGAACATAGTTATAAACAATAAATACCAATAACCAAAGAACATAGCTATAAACACCAATCAACAAAGAACACTGCTATAAACAAGGAACATAACTATAAACAATAAATACCAATAACCAAAGAACATAGCTACAAACAATAAATACCAATAACCAAAGAACATAGCTATAAACAGTAAACTCCAATAAACAAAGAACACAACTATAAACAAAGAACATAGTTATAAACAATAAAAACCAATAAACAAAGAACACAGCTATAAACAATAAAAACCAATAAACAAAGAACACAGCTATAAACAATAAACAAAGAACACGGCCTTAAACAGTAAACAACAATAAACAAAGAACACAACTATAAACAAAGAACATAGTTATAAACAATAAAAACCAATAAACAAAGAACACAGTTATAAACAATAAAAACCAATAAACAAAGAACACGGCCTTAAACAGTAAACACCAATAAAGAAAGAACACAACTATAAACAAAGACTATAGCTATAAGCAATATGTTCATACTAATAGTGTATTTACCGATAAAGTGGCTCTTTGTTCATTGTTTATAGCTATGTTCTTTGTTTATTCGTGTTTATTGTTTATAACTGTATTCTTTGTTTATTGTTTATAGCTGCGTTCTTTGTTTATAGCTATGTTCTTTGTTAAAAGCTGTGTTCTTTGTTTAAACTAATAACGTATTTACAGATAAAGTGACTCCAGTATGTAATGGAACATCATTACATACTGGAGTCACTTTATCTGTAAATACACTATTAGTTTGAACATCATTACATACTGGAGTCCCTTTATCTGTAAATACATTATCAGTTTGAACATCATTACATACTGGAGTCACTTTATCTGTAAATACGTTATTAGTTACAGCATTACATACTGGAGTCACTTTATCTGTAAATACGTTATTAGTTTGAACGTCATTACATATTGGAGTCACTTTATCTGTAAATGCGTTATTAGTTTGAATATCATTACATACTGGAGTCGCTTTATCTGTAAATACGTTATTAGTTTGAACATCATTACATACTGGAGTCACTTTATCTGTAAATATGTTATTAGTTTGAACATCATCACATACTGGAGTCCCTTTATCTGTAAATACGTTATTAGTTTGAACATGATCAGGTACTGGAGTCACTTTATCGGTAAATACACTATTAGTTTGAATATGATCAGGTACTGGAGTCACTTTATCTGTAAATACCTTGACACTTTGAACCTGGTCATGTAGTAAAGCCCTCGGGCTTTCGTTTAAAAAGATAATTGAACGAAGGATTCGGGGCTGAAGAAATGTTGAGAAAAACATCAGTTTACGTTTATTCAGATTAATAAATTATGATAAGTTTATATAAGAGACTCTCGCGTTAGGTGGAATACAAAATTGTTGAAGCTATAAAACAGGGCAAGAAAAAAACCTTGAATCCATTCACAGAAGGTATTATTTTTCTGATTCCGGGATTTTCTATCCGCATGTCATTTTCAATCGAACTGTCGGAGTTAATAGAAGAAAGAAGTAGTTTGATTGGTTCAGAGAACTTGTTATTGCTCGAGAATCTTACGTCATTTTTTAATGTACAGAATACAGGAACTGAGAAGCCTCTTTACGTATATCGTTTTTCAAATCTATCGGATTCTGGTCACACTCTAGAAATCATTAGTTCAAGGATATTTTCCCTTTCTTTCACTGTGAGAGAATTTGGCTTAAAAATTTCTCCACAAACGAGTTTTATTGGCTCGTACATTTGTTTTGAATATTCTTATGAACTAAACAAAAATTTTCTTTATTGCGCTCGTACTGTTTGTAAGTATACAAACTATTCTTAAAGCTATTATTGTATACTGAACTCCAGCATTATATGATTCAGTGTGATGTATATGTGTTTATACATACTTATATATATAACAACAACAGATACATCTGGAATCGGAATGCTTTCAACCTTGACAGCTAAACGGACAGGTCAGAAATTATGTGTGATCGATCAATGGTGACTAGTGAACGTTTCTACATCTACCGCTTATAAAGCAGAATTGTCCCATAGTTCAAATTGCTGGATTTCAAACTTGAGAACTTCCGATACACAGCCCTACATGCTGACTACTTAGTCATGCCTTGCCCTTGGGAACAACTTTTTAATTTTCAAAATGTTACACTGGGTTGTTTTTGTACACATTTTACAGTGATGTTTTAATTAATTAATAAAATCGATATATTACTAATCAGTTAATGAAACGAAATTCTTCTCCTACTTATAAAATTATTTTCATCTCATTTTTCTTTTGTAAATTAGATTTCAGGCATTTATATTATCACACACATGAAACAAACGAATTCAAAACTTGTTTCAGAATGACATTCTATCATGAAATGTTCTTTCTATAAACGTCAGTCGGCTAATATTAATGGAATTGAGCATTAGGTGACCCAAGTTCTGACCCTTCATGTGGAGATCGGCTACATCACAGAAGGACGAAGTGAGTTCCTTTCCTGATGTTACTAGTAACTTTGTTGCTGTTTACTGTCCTTTACTGATGTTACTTGTAACTTTCTTGCTGTTTACTGTCCTTTACTGATGTTACTACTAACTTTCTTGCTGTTTACTATCCCACTGTCCTTTCCTAATATTATTAGTAACTTTCTTGCTGTTTACTGTCCTTTACTGATGTTACTTGTAACTTTCTTGATGTTTACTGTTCTACTCTCCTTTACTGATGTTACTAGTAACTTTCTTGCTGTCCTTTACTGATGTTACTAGTAACTTTCTTGATGTTTACTGTTCTACTCTCCTTTACTGATGTTACTTGTAACTTTCTTGCTGTTTACTGTCCTTTACTG
>NW_013682245.1:5624-6360 GCF_000517525.1 Limulus polyphemus | reverse complement strand
TGTACTGTCAGTAAGAAAACACAAGATTTAACAATAATGTGTCCTGTCAATAAGAAGACACTAGATTTAACGATACTGTGTATTGTCAATAAGAAGACACAGGATTTAACGATACTGTGTACTGTCAAAAAAGCACAAGATTTAACGATACTCTGTACTGTCAATAAGAAGACACAAGATTTAACGATACTCTGTACTGTTAATAAGAAGACACAATATTCAACGATAATGTGTACTGTCAGTAAGAAAACACAAGATTTAACAATAATGTGTCCTGTCAATAAGAAGACACAAGATTTAACGATACTGTGTACTGTCAATAAGAAGACACAAGATTTAACGATACTGTGTACTGTCAATAAGAAGACACAAGATTTAACGATAATGTGTACGGTCAGTAAGAAAACACAATATTTAACAATAATGTGTCCTGTCAATAAGAAGACACAGGATTTAACGATACTGTGTACTGTCAAAAAAGCACAAGATTTAACGATACTCTGTACTGTCAATAAGAAGACACAAGATTTAACGATACTCTGTACTGTTAATAAGAAGACACAATATTCAACGATAATGTGTACTGTCAGTAAGAAAACACAAGATTTAACAATAATGTGTCCTGTCAATAAGAAGACACAAGATTTTACGATACTGTGTACTGTCAATAAGAAGACACAAGATTTAACGATACTGTGTACTGTCAATAACAAGACACAAGATTTAACGATACTGT
>NW_013682245.1:4177-4905 GCF_000517525.1 Limulus polyphemus | reverse complement strand
TAACAATAATGTGTCCTGTCAATAAGAAGACACAAGATTTAACGATACTGTGTACTGTCAAAAAAAGCACAAGATTTAACGATACTCTGTACTGTCAGTAAGAAAACACAATATTTAACAATAATGTGTCCTGTCAATAAGAAGACACAAGATTTAACGATACTGTGTACTGTCAAAAAAAGCACAAGATTTAACGATACTCTGTACTGTCAATAAGAAGACACAAGATTTAACTATACTCTGTACTGTCAATAAGAAGACACAATATTCAACGATAATGTGTACTGTCAATAAGAAAACACAATATTTAACAATAATGTGTCTTGTCAATAAGAAGACACAAGATTTAACGATACTGTGTACTGTCAAAAAAAGCACAAGATTTAACGATACTCTGTACTGTCAATAAGAAGACACAAGATTTAACTATACTCTGTATTGTCAATAAGAAGACACAATATTCAACGATAATGTGTACTGTCAGTAAGAAAACACAAGATTTAACAATAATGTGTCCTGTCAATAAGAAGATACAAGATTTTACGATACTGTGTACTGTCAATAAGAAGACACAAAATTTAACGATACTGTGTACTGTCAATAAGAAGACACAAGATTTAACGATACTGTGTACTGTCAATAAGAAGACACAAGATTTAACGATACTGTGTACTGTCAATAAGAACACAAAAGATTTAACGATACTGTGTACTGTCAATAAGAACACA
>NW_013682245.1:2692-3209 GCF_000517525.1 Limulus polyphemus | reverse complement strand
GACACAAGATTTAACAATTCTGTGTACTCTCAATAAGAAGACACAAGATTTAACGATACTGTGTACTGTCAATAAGAAGACACAATATTCAACGATAGTGTGTACTGTCAGTAAGAAAACACAAGATTTAACAATAATGTGTCCTGTCAATAAAAAGACACAAGATTTATAAATACTGTGTACTATCAAGAAGAACACAAACGATTTAACGATACTGTGTACTGTCAATAAGAAGACACAATATTCAACGATAATGTGTACTGTCAATAAGAAGACACAAGATTTAACGTTTCTGTGTACTGTCAATAATAAGACACAATATTCAACGATAATGTGTACTGTCAGTTAGAAAACACAAGATTTAACAATAATGTGTCCTGTCAATAAGAAGACGCAAGATTTAACGATACTGTGTACTGTCAATAAGAAGGCACAAGATTTAACAATACTGTGTACTGTCAATAAGAAGGCACAAGATTTAACGATACTGTGTACTGTCAGTAAGAAGACACAATAT
>NW_013682245.1:1303-1785 GCF_000517525.1 Limulus polyphemus | reverse complement strand
ACTGTGTACTGTCAATAAGAAGACACAAGATTCAAAGATACTGTGTACTGTCAGTAAGAAAACACAAGATTTAACAATAATGTGTCCTGTCAATAAGAAGACACAAGATTTAACGATTATGTGTACTGTCAATAAGAAGACACGAGATTTAACGATACTGTGTACTGTCAATAAGAAGGCACAAGATTTAACGATCCTGTGTACTGTCAATAAGAAGGCACAAGATTTAACGATACTGTGTACTGTCAGTAAGAAGACACAATATTCAACGATCATGTGTACTGTCAGTAAGAAAACACAAGATTTAACAATAATGTGTCCTGTCAATAAGAAGACACAAAATTTAACGATTATGTGTACTGTCAATAAGAAGACACGAGATTTAACGATACTGTGTACTGTCAATAAGAAGGCACAAGATTTAACGATCCTGTGTACTGTCAATAAGAAGGCACAAGATTTAACGATACTGTGTACTGTCA
>NW_013682245.1:0-416 GCF_000517525.1 Limulus polyphemus | reverse complement strand
AAGATTTAACGATACTGTGTACTGTCAATAAGAAGACACAATATTCAACGATAATGTGTACTGTCAGTAAGAAAACACAAGATTTAACAATAATGTGTCCTGTCAATAAGAAGACACAAGATATTACGATACTGTGTACTGTCAATAAGAAGACACAAAATTTAACGATACTGTGTACTTTCAATAAGAATACACAAGATTTAACGATACTGTTTACTGTCAATAAGAAGACACAAGATTTAACGATACTGTGTACTGTCAATAAGAAGACACAATATTCAACGATAATGTGTACTGTCAGTAAGAAAACACAAGATTTAACAATAATGTGTCTGTCAATAAGAAGACACAAGATTTAACGATACTGTGTACTGTCAATAAGAAGACACAACATTTAACGATACTGTGTACTGGTC
>NW_013682244.1:1891-3532 GCF_000517525.1 Limulus polyphemus | reverse complement strand
TAATGATTAATACACAGATCAGGAATCATTACTACCAATAAATACACAGATCAGGATATTGGTAATAATACTTATCAAGTAGATTACACGGATTGGAAAGTGTGTTACCTGTAAGGACTAGAACGTATCAGAAAGAGCATTGGATGATACTCTCGTTCTCAGCCGAGCTATGTGAAATGAACTCTGGGAAACAAACTGACTTGATGTATTTGTATTTTTATCAGTCCTTCCCATTCACTGCTGATATGACACACTTTCAGGAATAAATATGTATGTACAACTAACAAGAAGTAGATAGCCACCTCAGCTAAGTAGATGAAGGTTGAATTTATTGCTTCATGTCCGTCACGAGTGTTAGGATTAGTATATATACTGTAAAATGGTCAGGATGTATTAACTAGGTTCTCAGTTCGGCGATCGATACTGTACATGGTGTTCGTAATTTTCTTGGACTTTTTTTTTTTTCCAGCGGCGATTAATGGCGAAATACTTGACACTTTTAATACTGGAGAAGAGAAATGAACACGCATATTTTATCCATAATGAGCAAACTCTATAAACAAAAAAATAATTATACCAGTTCTCTTGTTTTAGCTACAAACTACTGTTTGTTTGATAATCGTGGTCCGATCTCTAATTATGCTAAATAATTATAAATTATAACTGTTTCCACATTTATTTATTTTGATTTGGTTACCAATCATGTAAGGGAAGTTTTAGAATCATCTTAGAATATTTATAGATTCCAAAAATAACAAGTTATTGTAAGAAAAGAATAAGTCGTAAAGAACCATAACCGTCCTGTTGTGACCGAGAATATTTTTATAAAGTCAGTTATAAGATAAGGACCACTCAGTAATCTAGAAAGAAATCCTTCAAAAGACGTACAAACTACTCGTGAAAATAATATATTAATCTCTTCAAATGTGAGGAATGGCTGTTATACAAACAAGTAATTCAAAAACAAACGTGATCGAGACAAAGAAAAAATACCGACCGCGAACAAAAGAACGGTCGTGTATCTCTCAAGGAAAATCAATAGCTCACTTTCATTGGGCATCACAAATAAAACACTTTTCACTGACAGACAACCAGCCGAGGATACTAGCCTACTCGGTATCTTAGAAAATAAAGATATAACCTCTAGATTCGTTTCTCTAGGAATGCTATCCTTTGAAATATTTTAAACAAGCTTATTCGAACACTTAGATCTAAAAAAATATATCGGATTCATGCTACTATCTCTCCCAACGGCACCATGTTCTCTTCGGAATGTCACGTGCTATGTGAGATGCAGTCAAGATAAAGTTACCCACCGTTCTGGAAAACTCATGTAAATTAACTAACTTACTGTGTATAAAACTCATGTAAACTAACTAACTTACTGTGTATAAAACAACGAGATAAAGTTACCCAGTGTTCTGGAAAACTCATGTAAGTTAACTAACTTACCGTGTATAAAACAACGAGATAAAGTTACCCAGTGTTCTGGAAAACTCATGTAAACTAACTAACTTACTGTGTATAAAACAACGAGATAACGTTACCCAGCGTTCTGGAAAACTCATGTAAACTAACTAACTTATTGTATATAAAACTCATGTAAACTAACTAACTTATTGTATATAAAACTCATGTAAA
>NW_013682244.1:0-1240 GCF_000517525.1 Limulus polyphemus | reverse complement strand
TCTGGAAAACTCATGTAAACTAATTAACTAACTTACTGTGTATAAAACAACGAGATAAAGTTACCCAGCGTTCTGGAAAACTCATGTAAACTAATTAACTAACTTACTGTGTATAAAACAACGAGATAAAGTTACCCAGCGTTCTGGAAAACTCATGTAAACTAATTAACTTACTGTGTATAAAACAACGAGATAAAGTTACCCAGCGTTCTGGAAAACTCATGTAAACTAATTAACTTACTGGTTTTATACAAACGAGATAAAGTTACCCAGCCGTTCTGGAAAACTCATGTAAATTAACTAACTTATTGTATATAAAACTCATGTAAACTAATTAACTTATTGTGTATAAAACAACGAGATAAAGTTACCCAGTGTTCTGGAAAACTCATGTAAACTAATTAACTTACTGTATATAAAACTCATGTAAACTAATTAACCTATTGTGTATAAAACTCATGTAAACTAACTAACTTACTGTGTATAAAACAACGAGATAAAGTTACCCACCGTTCTGGAAAACTCATGTAAACTAATTAACTTACTGTGTATAAAACAACGAGATAAAGTTACCCAGCGTTCTGGAAAACTCATGTAAACTAACTAACTTATTGTATATAAAACTCATGTAAACTAACTAACTTACTGTGTATAAAACAACGAGATAAAGTTACCCAGTGTTCTGGAAAACTCATGTAAACTAACTAACTTACTGTGTATAAAACAACGAGATAAAGTTACCCAGTGTTCTGGAAAACTCATGTAAACTAATTAACCTATTGTGTATAAAACTCATGTAAACTAACTAACTTACTGTGTATAAAACAACGAGATAAAGTTACCCACCGTTCTGGAAAACTCATGTAAACTAACTAACTTATTGTATATAAAACTCATGTAAACTAACTAACTTATTGTATATAAAACTAACGTAAATTAACTAAATTACTGTGTATAAAACAACGAGATAAAGTTACCCAGCGTTCTGGAAAACTCATGTAACTTACTGTGTATAAAACAACGAGATAAAGTTACCCAGCGTCCTGGAAAACTCATGTCAATTAACTAACTTACTGTGTATAAAACAACGAGATAAAGTTACCCAGCGTTCTGGAAAACTCATGTAAATTACTGTGTATAAAACAACGAGATAAAGTTACCCAGCGTTCTGGAAAACTCATGTAACTTATCTGTGTATAAAACAACGAGATAAAGTTACCCAGCGTCCTGGAAAACTCAT
>NW_013682243.1:0-2881 GCF_000517525.1 Limulus polyphemus | reverse complement strand
CAGCATTGTATTAAACAAACATATCTGGACAAAGATCAAACACAGTATTGTATTAAACAAACATATCTGGACAAACATTAAACACAGTATTGTATTAAACAAACATATCTGGACAAAGATCAAACATAGCATTGTATTAAATAAACAAATGAGGAGAAAGATCAAATCAGAGACAATCACTTTTGTCTCATTCAAACCCTAATATGTATCTGATAACCTGATGTATCTGTTTCTCCCTCCACCAACTGTCTTTCGTGTCTTATTTTTAATAAAATGTTTAAAATTTAACATCGTAAACAAATCACTTTTATTTATTTATAATAACCCTTACTTTATACAGTACGAAGTTGCCTACTACGTTTTTTCCGGAACTTAAATTTCCGGTCTAAGCCTAACTAAAAACCCTTTCTTCTTTTACAGCCTTCACTACCTACCTGTCGTACATCTTCAGCTCCACCCCCTCCCCCTCTCTTGTTGTAGTCACGTGCTTCTAACAAAGATATGTTGTACAGTGGTGGAAGAATGACCCGTGGAGAATAACTGTTCAGGGCTTTGTTAACTGTTCCGCTTACAATACAAGGGTTTACTTGTGTGCTTGGGATTAGCTGTATTATTTACAGGAAATTACGAAGAAAATTTTCCTTTGGAAACAAAAGAGTATGGGGTTGTTGGAAAGTTCAACCATAGTAGACATCCTGTAAAGATCTATTCTCAGAAAAAAAAAGGAGGAACTCGGCCAGTCGGAGAAAAGAAAAAAACTGAAGATTTGAAGTAAACATAGATAAAGAAGGCTGGAATAGCACGTGTTCATTCACTGACTTCTTTTTTTTACAAATGTGTACGATAGCGAAACTATGGCGAACCGGTTATGAGTTGGTACTTTTAATCAAAGTATGATAAAACCAACAAAGGTCCCACAGTTACCACGAAACGCACTTGAAAGTCCCACAGTTACCACGAAACGCACTTGAAAGTCCCACAGTTACCATGAAACGCACTTGAAAGTCCCACAGTTACCATGAAACGCACTTGAAAGTCCCACAGTTACCATTAAACACGCTTGAAAGTCCCACAGTTACCATGAAACGCGCTTGAAAGTCCCACAGTTACCATGAAACGCGCTTGAAAGTCCCACAGTTACCACGAAACGCACTTGAAAGTCCCACAATTACCATGAAACGCACTTGAAAGTCCCATAGTTTACCATGAAACGCACTATTGTGCATTCCGCTTCTAGAGGTCATACCTACGCAGAATCGCAGTGTGAATAGATAAATCAGTAACATTTATTAATGGATATTGTTACTAAATCAGTAAAGATGGAATTTTCTATCAGTCTCTCTCTCATAACCCATAACCCATCTCTCTCTCTCTCCCCCAACGTATCTTACCAGGATGAACATAACCCATTAGAAAGAATTTGAACACGTGAAAATCGTCGAGTAGCTGTTGGTTGGAAAATGTATATAACATATAAAAGATCCACTTACAAAAGGGTGTGTGTGTGTGTGCTGTCAGCGATAACTTGATCCATTGATTCAAAGACTCAAACTCAAGTAATTACTCGCGATAGTTTATACACAGAAGATTACCGTTGTTCACTCATTCCTGACCACTCGCTCGGCGACGGCCCCCCTCTTGCTCGTTCTTAGGGCTTGTAACTCGAAAGGCGTGGCTTCATCTCTCAGCGCCATTCAGACCAGTCAGCCGCTTATTACCAGTAGCCAATCGAGGGCACTGCAGCGCGTGAGTCGCGCGAGCGAGGGTCTGGCCCTCGCCGTTACTTATTTAGGAGATTGTTGTTCGATCTTGTGACCAAACCGTAAAACTACATCTCTCTCGTGTTTAATATCGAAGCAGACAGGCAGCCGCGAGACTGAGATTTTCCACTTATGTTCGAATGTTTTATTATTAGTGTAGTCCCTATTACTTACTAAACACCCCCCCCCCTCCCCTCTTCGGGCAGTGTTTCTTCCAGGAACTCGTCAAGTACAAAGACGAGGTCGCGATTTTTTTGATTCTTCTTCTCGTGTCTTCGTATCAGTAGTAGAAAGTTATGTTTGAATGTTGAACTGTCGATAAACAAACGATACAGGTCTTCCTGACAGAAATGGATCAAAAAGAAACAAGTCGCCCGATCTCAGTTTACGATCGAGATACTCCTGAAGAAGATACGACGATGAAGACTACTGAGCCCCCCAAATCCGCCTCAACGATGGGGAAAAACCCCTTCTCTATAAGTAGTATACTAAGTCGAACTGAGCCCAAGAAGCGTGACCCCGCGACGTCATTCCTGTCAAAAAGCGACGATAACTCCGTGACCCACCTGTTCTTTGACCATCATCTTCACTCCATAATCCGGCCACCGATGTTACTACCCCTGCAGACTGGTCATCTGCCCCATAAAACGAGCATCCCGTGTTACCCCTGGTCTCAAATTGATATCACCCACTCGACTAGAGACTATGGCAGTGAAACAGGTGAGGTCAATTAGAGAGGTCAATTAGGTCAATTTCTACTTTTACCATAGAGAGACCACAAACGCTGCACTAGACTTAAGTTGTTTCTATATAATCTATAGAAATACGTCATCTACGTGTTAGTCACTTCTATATAATCTATAGAAATACATCATCTACGTGTTAGTTACTTCTATATAATCTATAGAAATACATCACCTACGTGTTAGTCACTTCTATATAATCTATAGAAATACGTCATCTACGTGTTAGTCACTTCTATATAATCTATAGAAATACGTCATCTACGTGTTAATCACTTCTATATAATCTATAGAAATACGTCATCTACGTGTTAGTCACTTCTATATAATCTATAGAAATACGTCATCTACGTGTTAGTCACTTCTATATAATCTATA
>NW_013682242.1:2801-3856 GCF_000517525.1 Limulus polyphemus | reverse complement strand
TGAAGTCACTTTACTTGCACGTGTTTTGTTGCTAAAGTCACCTTACTTACACGTATTCTGTTGTTGAAGTCACTTTACTTGCACGTGTTTTGTTGCTAAAGTCACCTTACTTACACGTATTCTGTTGTTGAAGTCACTTTACTTGCACGTGTTTTGTTGCTAAAGTCACCTTACTTACACGTATTCTGTTGTTGAAGTCACTTTACTTGCACGTGTTCTGTTGTTAAAGTCACTTTACTTGCACGTGTTATGTTGTTGAAGTCACTTTACTTGCACGTGTTCTGTTGTTGAAGTCACCTTACTTGCACGTGTTTTGTTGTTGAAGTCACTTTACTTGCACGTGTTCTGTTGTTGAAGTAACCTTACTTGCACGTGTTCTGTTGTTGAAGTCACTTTACTTGCACGTGTTCTGTTGTTGAAGTCACTTTACTTGCACGTGTTTTGTTGCTAAAGTCACCTTACTTACACGCATTCTGACGCAAAAGTAAGTTTGAGGGCTTATCATGCTAAAAATTGGGTTTAGATACAAGCAATCGGCACAACCCGGGTAACCCATTGTGTGTAGCTTTGTGTTTAACAAAACACAAACTTTCATGAATTCGTTTTGATCTCTGTTATAATGCACACAAGGTTCATCTACGACTTTCGAAACAATTTATTTACTAAATACGGTTGATGTATTTTCCTATACGACAGAATTAGTTTACAAAATACGGTTGATGTATTTTCCTATACGACAGAATTAGTTTACAAAATACGGTTGATGTATTTTCCTATACGACAGAATTAGTTTACAAAATACGGTTGATGTATTTTCCTATACGACAGAATTAGTTTACTAAATACGGTTGATGTATTTTCCTATACGACAGAATTAGTTTACAAAATACGGTTGATGTATTTTCCTGTACGACAGAATTAGTTTACTAAATACGGTTGATGTATTTTCTTATACAACAGAGTTAATTTAGAAAATACGGTTTTATACATTTTCTCAGACGACAGAATTAATTTATCAAAATACGTTTTATACATTTTCTCAGACGACAGCATTA
>NW_013682242.1:0-1827 GCF_000517525.1 Limulus polyphemus | reverse complement strand
AATTACGGTTGATGTATTTTCCTGTACGACAGAATTAGTTTACTAAATACGGTTGATGTATTTTCCTATACGACAGAATTAGTTTACTAAATACGGTTGATATATTTTCCTATACGACAGAATTAGTTTACAAAATACGTTTTATACATTTTCTCAGACGACAGAATTAGTTTACTAAATACGGTTGATGTATTTTCCTATACGACAGAATTAGTTTATCAAATACGGTTGATGTATTTTCCTGTTGAAAGAATCAAGAATCTAGACTGAGGATTATAATATTATGTCCGTTCTCCTACTGACGACAGGCAATGGTAATGCTAAGGTAATAGTTTCAAAGCAATGTACATTAAAACCAGTACAGAACTCTTTCTTCAGTGATGTGTTAAAATGTGTTAATACTTCCAAGCATTTTACATTTCGGAAGTCTTCGTGTCCGTGTACATCACCTATATATATCACAGAATGTTCTAGAAACATTAATCTTGATATACACATGAATACAAATATGTAAAAATGGTTAAGCTCCAGTAGGAAATTCTGTTCAGTATGTATTTGTTTTATCTTTCAGAAAGAACCTTTCAGAGTGTTTCTATAGCAAATCTCCCTGGATGTGTTTTTTATTCCATATTTGGTTATAAGAATATTCTAGAATGTTTTTATGGCATATTCTCTAACAAGAATCTTCTAGAAATATATTTAAAACTCATGTAAGCGATTCATTAAAAATAAGTTGTTTCACAATAAGTGTTTATCCGGGAAGATAATAAAACATTAAATTTAATTCAAACAAAGCTCGTCAAATGTAAATTGGTACCAGCGATAATTATTGTTTGATTAGTCCAAACCCTCAGAACAACAAGTGTTAATACCACATTTAAATTTGTTACGTTTCTACTCAGTAGAGACGTCCTTTTAAAGCTTCGTTTTGTCTCTTATCTAACAAACGTTATAGAATTTGCATTTATTTTAAATTCACTTAAAGGTTTCAGCAGTGTTACATGTTAATAAGTCCTTATCGCAGGAGAAGTGAATAAAAATATCAGTCTGCTGTTGAACACAAAGTCTAAACATCGAACAACGTCATCAGGTATTGATGTCTGACAAAATTAGTATGCCAATTGAATCTTACACGTTTAAATCCGGTCTGAATGTGGGTGTCCATTCCTAGTTAACAAGTATTTTAATATTCAAGCCAATGTGTTGAAACGTTGTCGTGGGATGTCAAAGCTTGCTGGTATTCCGAACATGTTAATTAGTGGAATGGATGTCCGAGGGAATCTCAACTGCGTTAATAAATCAACGTCACTGAAAGATTATTATAATTCTACAGAGAAATGAGAGATCTGATGTCGAGTTATAGGCCTTATTAGTACTCAACCCAGTGAATTTAGAAAAGCTGGAAGTGAGAGAACGTTAGAATTTCTTGTAGAGGGCCTTCTCCTTGTTTACCATCCAGACAACTTTTTCACTACTGAATTCAAATAATCATTATCAATAATCAATCGGCCAGTTTTGGTTCCATTTTTTAAAATTATTTACGTATTCTGTTTATAAGTTGTGAAAAAAAGTGAAATAACTTCTGAACCAGCCGTACACCTCAACATGCTGTTTAGAGAGTACTTTTAAAGAACAAGACGTAGCCGTACACCTCAACATGCTGTTTAGAGATTACTTTTAAAGAACAAGACGTAGCCGTACACCTCAACATGCTGTTTAGAGATTACTTTTAGAGGACAAGACGTAGCCGTACACCTCAACATGCTGTTTAGAGATTACTTTTAGAGGACAAGACGTAGCCGTACACCTCAACATGCTGTTTAGAGA
>NW_013682241.1:2339-3882 GCF_000517525.1 Limulus polyphemus | reverse complement strand
ACTCATTACCTACACACATTGTCCCGTCACGTTGTGAGCGTCCTATATATATACCAGACTAACATATATCTGGTATATGCTAGGGCATTCAGGAAGGAACAGGATATTTCTAGAAAATAGGTGCGTGACACTAGTCACGTGACCTCGCTGACGCAACAGTATATAACCTTACCAGATTAGAAAAAAACTGTAGCCATATATATATTAGCCAGAAAATATTTAGCATATCAACCTTCATTTATTACTTTGTAATATTTCTAAATTCATTTCAATGTTTATTATTTTATTATAATGGTCATTATGTATGTTAGTTTTGTAGATGGACTTAGGGCTAGCTTACATCACCTGGACTTGCCGAACATCGTAAGATGTTATTAGGATTTGGGGTGAAGACATCGTTAACAGTGAGGATATCCAAGTGATGAAATAATGCATTCTAACCATTATAAGTAAGCTACTTTTGACAATATATGTAACTAGCTATACTCATTACGTGGCATATTTTTAGTTCTGAGCCAGATAAGTAGCTTACTTTAATCAGAAATTGTATTCAAACGTTCAGGGTAATTGGATAAATTAAAAGTTTTTGCGTGTCTGTTTAAAAAATAATTCAAAAAACATTGAAGATAGAAGAAAATAAAATGTTGATTTAACCAAAAGACCATCTTTTCTTTTGTAACTGTAAAAATATGTAGTCCATATTGATAAGTAAGATATACAAAAAATACTAGAGTACTCAAGATTACACACACAATTCGCTACTACATAGAGGTCGCTTCTGTAAAACAGATGCTCATACTTGCACAATGGGCCAGTTACAGTGATTTGAAACGTGGGTCTAAAAACAGTACGACTGTAGCAATGTAGTGCATTTTTGACCTAGTAAGCTCGTTTCTCACGTGAACTAGATTAATTCTATATGTGATGACTTGGTCACTGATAACGAATAAAACTTTAAAGACACAGAGTATGATGGGTTGTAGAAAGGCCTTAATTCTAGCTACATTACAGACTTATTTATACATCGGAACTAAAGAGGCCAGATCTTAGTTTTGGTCTAGGCCTATTCCCCAATACTTAGGTAAGCCTAACGTTTATGTCCTTCTATGGAATGAATACATTGAAATGGGAGTTCTCAAATGAACAAGAACTATATCAAGGCTTGTCAGTGAGACAGATTTATAGAAATAAATAAATAAATCAGGAATAATTCAATCCAAATACCAGATACAGGCTTTTGTATGACCAAATCTGGTATTTTTGCAACACTGTTTTTACGAGTAGCCTTATGACAGATCGGATATGTTGAAATGTTACTATCCCATTTTAGGAATGAAAGGCCAATCTTAATAGCTCTTGTTTGCCACTAAATAACAGTCCTAGCTCTAAGGGTTAGGTAATGCAAGCAGTTCTATGGGAAAGGAACACTTCGTTCAGTAATTTTCGAGTTGTACTATAATTATCAAACAATTAATAAAAATAAAATCGAATCATTGATATAAAGTTTTGAACCTTTAGCAAACACCAACCTGGTTATAAATAC
>NW_013682241.1:0-1339 GCF_000517525.1 Limulus polyphemus | reverse complement strand
ATTCGTGACCCTCAGATTGCGAGTCGAGCTCCCTAACCACCTGGCCATGCTGGGCCGTCTGTAAAATAATCGGTACGCCGAAAGACACCGCTGCCTAGTGTCCTGATTATTAATGTACTCTCTCTTACATTTCATTGATACATTGACATAAAACACTACTCCATACAGAGAACATCAAGTAATAAATTCAATCAGACGTAATTAGTGAAAATATAATAACAAATCATTTGAACAAATTAAATATTCGCATTTCCAACGGCCGTACACGTACATTAGATAACACGTTCTGCATTTGTTTATATGAATACTTAGGGACAAATAGGCGCTTCAACAGTTTATAAAGCGTGACGTCAAATTAACGCACGTTCTAAGTAACAGGAATATGATTAACCTAGTAGGTGGTTGGACTGGCTATCGTAACGTTTTAAAAATAATCCCATATTAAATATTCCTATCTTGCTTAACACCAGCATGACTGTATTTCTACACCAGCTCATACTGTACAAGCTGTTACTAAATTAAATACATTTTCTGTTTCAACATGTTCCACAAATGTACTTTATTTCGCTGCGTGAACTTTTTTTTTTCGTCTTCTCTTGGGTGATATTCTCCCAAAAATCCATGCAAATGATAGTTTTCTATTTTTTACGACATAATGATTGCAAATGCAGAACCAGAAACTAAGAACAAGGACTTTCGTTTGATATAATTCACCATATAAAATGTATGTCCTTTAAAATATCTATTGTTTCATATCAAATATTCAAATGTGAATTTTATGGATGAACACTCGGGCTTATTTAGAAAGAAACTTCATATTTTGTGGGTTACATGCAGACATACCGTGATCTCCTACCTTCTATGGTACATACAATTATTTCAAGGTATTGATCATTTTGGTGTCATGGCGGCAACACGTGGTTCCGGATGTCTAACATTATGTTGTTCTGGTCACTTCAGCTCTTGTTTAGATGATGCCTTCTTTCCCCAAGGATATTTTAGTGCTGTATCTTGAGCCTTGTTTGAACTAGTTAAAACTGGAATGTCAACTAAAACTGATAATTGGGCAATGCTGTCAGAGAACAGAGGTCACAGGACAAATAAAACGAGGTACACTTACTTTGTTCAGTCCTACTTGACTTTCATCGTGATTAGTTCTGTAGAGATTCATCTGTTCAGTCCTGGTTGACTCTCATCGTGACTAGTTCTGTAGAGATTCATCTGTTCAGTCCTGGTTGACTCTCATCGTGACTAGTTCTGTAGAGATTCATCTGTTCAGTCCTGGTTGACTCTCATCGTGACTAGTTCTGTAGAGATTCATCTGTTCAGTCCTGGTTGA
>NW_013682240.1:0-2882 GCF_000517525.1 Limulus polyphemus | reverse complement strand
GGTCTATCTTGACAGCACGAATAGCTCATTGTGCAACTTAACTACAAATAAACAGACATTGTGTATTTATGTGTTTAGAACAGTCTATCTTGACAGCACAGATAGCCCATTGTGCAACTTAACTACAAATAAACAGACATTGTGTATTTATGTGTTGAGAACAGTGCTAAAGTTGCACAATGGGCTATCTGTGCTGTCAAGATAGACAAATAAACAGACACTGTGTATTCATGTGTATTAAAACTGTTCTTCTACATTCCACCTTATCATATGTCCTTTTGTTTGAAATAATTGTTTTAGGGCCAACTGTGACAATATGGGAACCTTAGCCTTGATCATTATATGTTGAAATAAGTATTTTTGTCATTGAAACCACATCTGACATAATTGTAAAATGACGTTGTTTGTGTCTATTTTGTTCGGTATGTAATTGTTATCTTTCATGGTTTGAAAAATATAAAAAATAAAGCACTTTAATGACGATAAAAGACACTGCTATCGACTAACAGTTGTAATGATATACGATGTAGGCCTCTTTGTGAGGTGAGATGAGCGTGTTACGTGACCTTACAGGGCGTGTTTACTTGAAACCAACAGCTCTAGCGGTGACGGATAGCAGATGTGACGTTTCGTTTCTGTACAAGATTATTGTTGTGTCGAAATAAAAACGTCGAGCCTGGTGTGCAGAGTCGAACACAAAAAGAGTATATCTCGTGCTGTTGATAGATGTTACGTTTAGTTTTAAAATTTCATGAATTGTTGTGTCTACATTCGAAACGATGTGTTATGACGTCACGCGTAGACACTTCCAGTATTCAGATGTCATGCCTACAGTAATTACAAAGTTAAACAGAGTTGGTGATGACGAGCTGTAGACTTGTTGTAGCCCCCACCAGGGGTTATGACGTAACGTATAAACTATTACAGTATTCTACCAGGGGTAATGACGTCAAGTTTTAGAGCTAATCCAGCGTTCTTTAAGGGGTTATGACGTCACGTTGCAACGTTACGATGATGATGATTAACTTCACACATTTTGATCAGTAGCAACAAACTCGAGAGATATGTAGATTTTCCCCATAATAAGTTTGTGAAATTGCATTATACTAGGAAGAATGAATAAAAACGGTCAGTTTCATTTCACGTTTAATAGGGGTGGAAGCAAGTAGCACTGTTAAACTTTCATTAAAACTAGCTTGGCCTCCTTACTAGACAAAATGTAGAGAAAAATCTTCGACTCAATTTGATACGTCTTGACATTCTTGGATCGAGCTTTCCCTTAGCCACCTTTTGTTTACTCGGGCATGCGCAGTTTTCTATTATTGACATAATAAGATGGATTTCTGATGTTTGAATAATGTGCCTTACGAAATGAAATAAAAAACGTAACAAAAATCATCATTATAATCAAAAGAGTGCAAGATTTGAGTACGAAGGTGTTATTTTCAAACAATGGAAACCTGAAAATATCCAACAATTTTCAAACAATGGAAACCTGAAAATATCCAACAATTTTCAAACAATTGAAACCTGAAAATATCCAACAATTTTCAAACAATTGAAACCTGAAAATATCCAACAATTTTCAAACAATTGAAACCTGAAAATATCCAACAATTTTCAAACAATGGAAACCTGAAAATATCCAACAATTTTCAAACAATTGAAACCTGAAAATATCCAACAATTTTCAAACAATGGAAACCTGAAATTTTAACTTTTTATTTTACCATTTAAAGATCGGGGTTTGATTGAGTAAAACTTACTAGACCCTCAGGCTCTCAGTGAGTGCTGGGTTTTCGTGATTACGAGCGACACCTATGGGAGTAAGTGTAAATAGACATTTCATTTTTGTTTTGTTTATTCTGACTTTTGTACCGGTAAACATTCTATGTTTCTATTATAACATTTTGGTTTAAAGTACAACATGTTCAGAAATGATTAATATTTACATAGATAGAACTAACACTGGTATTTTAAACGTGTGTTGTTACGAAGACAGAACTAATAACACTGGTATTTTAAACGTGTATTGTTATACATAGATAGAACTAACACTGGTATTTTAAACGTGTGTTGTTATGAAGACAGAACTAACACTGGTATTTTAATACTGTGTTGTTATACATACAGAACTAACACTGGTATTTTAAACTAGTGTTGTTATACATACTTTCTATGTTCATAACAACACACGTTTAAAATACCAGTGTTAGTTCTATCTGTATAACAACATACTATTAAAACAACAGCAGTCAGTTCTGTCTGTATAACAACACACGTTTAAAATACCAGTCTCAGTTCTATAACAACACACGTTTAAAATACCAGTGTTAGTTCTATCTGTATAACAACACACGTTTAAAACAACAGCAGTCAGTTCTGTCTGTATAACAACACACGTTTAAAATACCAGTGTTAACAGATAGAACTAACACTGGTATTTTAAACGTGTGTTGTTATACATAGATAGAACTAACACTGGTATTTTAAACGTGTGTTGTTACGAAGACAGAACTAACACTGGTATTTTAAACGTGTGTTATTACGAAGACAGAACTAACACTGGTATTTTAAACGTGTGTTGTTACGAAGACAGAACTAACACTGGTATTTTAAACGTGTGTTGTTATACATAGATAGAACTAACACTGGTATTTTAAACGTGTGTTGTTATACATACAGAACTGAGACTGGTATTTTAAACGTGTGTTGTTATACAGACAGAACTAACACTGGTATTTTAAACGTGCGTTGTTATGAAGATAGAACTAACACTGGTATTTTAAACGTGCGTTGTTATGAAGATAGAACTAACACTGGTATTTTAAACGTGTGTTGTTATACATACAGAACTAACACTGGTATTTTAATACTGTGTT
>NW_013682239.1:2717-3829 GCF_000517525.1 Limulus polyphemus | reverse complement strand
GGTTTCGGTACCAACAGTGGGAAACCAGAGACTACCTCTTGTGTAGCTTTGCGCTAAACAACATACACAATATTAGTCGTGAAAACCACATACACCAGTCTCATCATAAATATGTTTCAGTTATTTCGTGTGAAAGAATATAAGGTAAGTTCACTATTGGAAATCGTTGTAAGTCCGTAGGCATACCGCTGTGCCACTAGGGGGCCCTAATGAAGAGACAAATATGTGTTGATAGTATATAAACAACCTTAGCTCTCAGAAATTACACTTATATCATTTTTTATTTGTAGATAATAAATAGTAATCACTGTTATGTTGTTTTAGTAATGGAAGATCTAAATATGAAGTTATCGAACATTAAGAAATTCTTGGGTTCGAGATATGACAATTTTATGAACGCATGCTACCCAAAATTACCTGCTGTGTCCATGTGGCAAATTTCAAAAGATTCAGCAAAATTAAATTTATACAAGATTATTAAAAAATTGTTGATTTAAAAAGGAGGAATATGTTTCTTCAAAAAAATTACAGAAACAAGATAGGTAGCTTAAGGTGTAAATGCAACCGTCAAAAAATAAAAAAGCTTAAGGTTTGAGACACAGTGTTTACATTACTTCCTCAAGCTACAAAATCCCTGTATGTATATACATATGTATGTGTAAACGTATGTATGTATGTATATACGTACGTATGGATGTAGGTATGTATATGTACGTGTGTATGTGTGTATGTATGTACGTACGTATGTATGTAGGTATGTATATACGTATGTATGTGTGTGTGTGTGTATATATGTATGTATGTGTGTGTATATATATATATACATGTGTGTGTGTGTATGTATAGAGAGATAGCCATATGTAATTTTTCAAGTTGTATAAATACCCTCTATATATATATATATATATGTGTGTGTGTGTGTATATATATATGTACATGTGTGTGTTATATATGTGTGTATGTATATATATATACATGTGTGTGTATATATATATGTGTGTATATGTGTATATATATATGTGTGTGTATATGTATATATGTGTGTGTGTATATGTGTGTGAGTATATATATATATGTGTGTATATATATGTATGTATATATATATATACATA
>NW_013682239.1:0-1771 GCF_000517525.1 Limulus polyphemus | reverse complement strand
ATAACGTTTTTAGACGTTTGTGCAACATGGCCGAAATCGATCATGCACTGGTAAAAAAACAAAAAACTGTGATCCTGTCAGCAGCATTGTGTCAGAAAGGGCAGGAACCATATACATAAACAAATCGTAAGCGACGTCAATACAATTGCAACAATAAGTTAATCGCTATGGTACATGTGTTATGTCTGCCTTATAAACATTAAATTACATACAAGGCCTGCACACAGCTATATACGTATGAATGTAGTGGATTACTAGACTCCATATAAACCACAGACTACATTAAAACGACTGGGTGTCAACAGTTTACAGACGCTGTTATTTTCTGGGTAATAAAATAAATAATAAAAACTAACCTATGTAAGTGCAATGATGCATTTAGTAATATTACCCGGTTTTACTACAATATTCAAAGCCATTTTTGCTGTAGGCTGGTGGAACAATATTAATTAATAAAGATCAAATGGGCGACCTCTATTATGAAAAACCGTGGTTCATGATATATGCGTGTGTCTATCATTCTTGTACATTTCTTATTTCGTAATGTTACTATCTTGTTAATAAGTTTATTTATTTAATTTGTCAAAATTCCAGAAAGTACGACAATATTGTGAAAGTTTAGGCAACAGCACAATCTGAATATCACTCGGACTTTTACATTGTATTTACAAAAAAAAACAAAAAAACTTTCGGATGCAGTAGTAGGAATATATATCACTTTGACGGGTTTTGGTTATGTGCCTCTGGATAAGAACGTACGTTTTCGCGTAGAAAAATAGATCCGGCAAAATTTGTAAATGCTATCTTTTTCATTTCTTCCCATAAAATTGTGTCACCTACTAAAATATATTTTTGTCGTGAAAGCTGGATACAACAATGGCTTCAAACTCTTTATGACACACTTCCAGAAAGTACAACAATATGGTGGAAGATTAAGTTACAGCACAATTGGAACATCGCTTGGGATTTTCGCCGTACCTACAAAATTGTATCACCTACTAAATTATATTTTTCTTTTTGTCATGATAACTAGAAACAGTGACTTCAAACTCTTTATGACATACTTCCAGAAAGTACAACAATATGGTGGAAGATTAAGTTACAGCACAATAGGAACATCGCTCGGGATTTTCGCCGTACCTACAAAATTGTATCACCTACTAAATTATATTTTTCTTTTTTGTCATGATAACTAGAAACAGTGACTTCAAACACTTTATGAAATACTATCTCTAACGTAAACAAAACACCCTTTGTTTTGAATTCTTTTTAATTTATGACATCTGCTTATACAGGTCTCACCAGAAAAAATTAGCATTCAGGAGATGCCAGGTTAAAATAATACACAGCTATATGTGTATCTTTGGTTAATATAATAAGCTAACGAAGAACGCCCGTTATCACGCAGAAAAATAGACAGGGCAAACTTTGTAAAAGCTACGTTTTGTCACTCTTCTCTTCTTTGTATCGTTTATGCCACACGCATACAAGTTACTCTAAAAGGATGTTTACATTACACATTTTCTCTCATGAACACCGTCATAAACTAATGATTTTAAATTTTTTACGAGATATTATATCTAAAGTAAACAACAGTTTGGCAGTATTGTGCATGCATATAACGGAAGCGACACAAGTAAATTTTTCTTTGTTGTTAAACAAATATTTAAACAACTCTATTTATTCAATTATGTACAAGCTGCCCAGCATCGGACTAACAATACGAAGAATTAAATTGTGGTGAAATGCTATAAGTTCTTCAAATACCTTA
>NW_013682238.1:0-2883 GCF_000517525.1 Limulus polyphemus | reverse complement strand
GGATGTGCCTATGATTTTCGATTTTGTTCTTTTTCTTATTCGGTTCCATTAGTTACGTAATTGCAAGTATTGAAAAAAGATAATTGTTGATATTAAGGCATTATATGCATGATTAAAATAATTTAGTTGACTGGCCATAAATATTGATAATTTTAAAATAAATTGTTTTGAGTAGACGGTTTGCTTTCCCTGAATATTTTATTTTGTACACGTTTAATCATATGCAAAAGTACTTAAAGTTGTCACAAGATGGCGCAGCATTTGACAGTGGGACTCTGATCTCAACACTGCAGTGAAATCGATTCGTTTTATGGTAACGTCAGAGTTACTGTGATAAATTTTACTATGTCTTTGTGCTATACATGAAAGAAACTTCATTGATGAAAATTAATGTTAAAAGTTTATCACATTTTTTCTGGAAAACTTGTGATTCATATTACAAAAAGAAGATCGAAAACAACATGAACAACATACAATTATACGCGTGTCATCAAATAACGTTAATATACAAGTCACGCAGCTCTAAGCAACCAGTCATCCACTAACGTCTCACCTGTTTGAACTATCGAATTATAAAAGAGACGTTAGGATGACATTTAAAACAGATAAGGTTCCAAATCATGTCGTCATTATTTGTTTTATAGACCATTCATTTATGAAAGAGAAGGATCAGACACACTGAGTTTTTAATTTTGAAAAAAATAAAATAAAACTTGAAAAGCTTAATGGATTTGTCCATTATTTTCAACATAGTCTTCTTCATTGATAAAATTCTTAGCGGTATACGATGAAATATGGCACAAATAATCCCATAAATAAAAGTTCAAACTTTTTTATGAAACCCGAGTGCTCCTCCCAGTGGCATGTCTCCGGACTTACAAAGCTAGAAATCGGGTTTCGATACCCGTGGTGGGTAAAACACAGATAACCCATTGTGTAGCTTTGTGCTTAACTGAAAACAAACAGAAAACAAATTAAAACCATGGAAACGTTCAGTGTTCATCAAAACCATAGGAACGTTCAATGTTCGTCAAAACCATGGGAACGTTCAACGTTCCTCAAAACCATGGGAATGTTCAACGTTCCTCAAAACCATGGGAATGTTCAATGTTCATCATAACCATGGAAACGTTCAATGTTCATCAAAACTATGGGAACGTTCAATGTTCATCAAACTATGGAAACGTTCAATGTTCCTCAAAACCATGGGAATGTTCAATGTTCATCAAAACCATGGAAACTTTCAATGTTCAGTTTATTAAATTATTTAGTGTAATTCTGTATCTAATGAAGACCGCTGCAGAAATGTTATATGGATTAATTTAAATAATCTAATTTTTACACAAAAATAATGCTTTTAAATGTCTGTTTTAAAGTTAGGACGATTTATACGCTTTTATCTTTCAAAAACAAAATAAACTGTTGATAAAATTCAATAAACTCCATTTATTCATGGGGACCGTACGTCTTACAGGGGGTTAGCGTGCCCAGCAAGTTATTTCAAGGTCCCATAGTTCGGGGCCCGTTGTCGCAAACAAAACTCTTCATATTATGGGGCGCTATAAAAGTGATAGTTAAATCCCAGTTTATGGCCAGACAAGAGTAGCCTCAGAGTTGGCGGTGTGAGCTGTTGTCCTTCTAGCCTGTCGGCTCAAATTTAGCGTGGCTATGTGCAAATAACCCTTTGTGTAGTTTAGCGCGAAAATTCGTTAACAAAATGTTAATTGGTATTCTCTTGATGTGAAAGCAATTGAGGAGAAATTTGATATTCTTTTAGACTCGAGTGTTTAGTAAACGTTGCCTTGACGTACAGTATGTAAAAGGCAAACTAATACTACAAATAAGAAAAAGAAATAACATTTCTTGACATTTTAAATTTATGACAGTGGTTTCAACAGTAGATGACAGGACTCGAACAAATATCGGAAACTACTAATATCTTTTAGAAAATATGTTAAAAACACTTATAAGATTAATTCTAAACTGCCATTTTTTCCTATTACAATGGGTAGTTACATCTTTATTTGATTTCATCTATCTGAGTTATTACTGTCGTTGTCAGGCTGATTGTTTTGTATTGTCTAGAAGAACGCCTTGCAGGGATTACACATAAAGTAGCCCCTCAAGGGCTGCTGCGCTAAAGAATGGGGCCATCAAAGAAACGAATGATTCACTTTTCCTCGAGAGACATTCTTCTGTACGACGTGACCCTGATTCTTACGATTAATTCATCTCTGTCAAGATATGTAGCTGACACACTGAAAAAACAAACTTAAGTATCCTTGGTTTAGAATAGTAATAATATAAGTAATAGTTCGTGTCGAGAATAGATATGTGTGCGTTATTATATATTTGTGTTTAACATTTCTCTTTCTCGGATTAAAAGTATAAGGCAGGTTCTCTCATTCACTATAATCTACAAGGTGTCCTTCATTTGGGATTAGAAGTGTAAGTCAGGTTCTCTCATTCAATGGGATCTACAAGGTGTCCTTTATTTTGTATTAGAAGTGTAAGTTAGGTTCTCTCATTCAATGGGATCTACAAGGTGTCCTTTATTTTGTATTAGAAGTGTAAGTTAGGTTCTCTCATTCAATGGGATTTACAAGGTGTCCTTCATTTGGGATTAGAAGTGTAAGTTAGGTACTCTCATTCAATGGGATTTACAAGGTGTCCTTCATTTGGGATTAGAAGTGTAAGTTAGGTTCTCTCATTCACTATAATCTACAAGGTGTCCTTCATTTGGGATTGGAAGTGTAAGTTAGGTTCTCTCATTCAATGGGATTTACAAGGTGTCCTTCATTTGGGATTAGAAGTGTAAGTTAGGTACTCTCATTCAATGGGATGTACAAGGTGTCCTTTATTTGAGATTAGAAGTGTAAGTTA
>NW_013682237.1:0-2883 GCF_000517525.1 Limulus polyphemus | reverse complement strand
TGGGAACGTGGTTCAGTTCGCTTTATTAGCCGGACTTAGACATTATGCTGTAGCTATTCAGTTAATTATTGTTACCCGAAATAAATCTGAAACATTATATTAGGGCCAGGACAGAAACAGTAGGGTGATATTCTATCCCATCGAGATTCCAATCTCATCACAGAAATGATATAAATAAAGTATTCTTATTGGTTGTAATTTTCTGTTGTCTTCCAAAATTTGTAGTGCATACTGAAGAGATTTACACATCTTGATAAAAAGGTTAGAAAAAAAACGACCTTCATACTCCGGATAATTGTATAAGAATTTTTTATTTTAACCAACATTTCGCCTTTGCGGCTTCATAAAGTTTGGTACATACAACTCAAAAGAGTTCTTTGATGTATGTACTAACCCTGATGGAGCCGAAAAGGTGAAATGTTGGTTAAGAAAAGTTCTTTTATAATTATTTGGAGTATAAAAGACGTTTTTTTTTCTAATCTTTTTATCAAAAGGTTGTAACTTTCATAAACAATAAATTTTACAATTGAATATTCAACCTGCACGCGGATACCATTTAACTAATATCATATTTGTAAGTTTAGGAAACCTAAAAATACTGCAGCAATATTATTAGATTCCTGTCTAGGACTCAGCTTCTCAGTAATCTAACCATAGGTCAGAGAAATAACATGAAGAAAGGATCCAGTATTTCTACAGACCAGGATATAAACACATCGTAGTACCAGGGAAGTGAAGGATGGGCTCTTTCGTGGAAGCAGGATGTTTAGGTACTATAGGCACATTACAATACCAGGGAAGTGAAGGATGGTCCTTTTCCCTTTTCGTGGAAGCAGGATGTTTAGGTATTATAGGCACATCACAATACCAGGGAAGTGAAGGATGGTCTCTTTCGTGGAAGCAGGATGTTTAGGTATTATAGGCACATCACAATACAAGGGAAGTGAAGGATGGACTCTTTCATGGATGCATGATGTTTTGGTATTATAGGCACATTACAATACCAGGGAAGTGAAGGATGGTCCTTTTCGTGGAAGCAGGATGTTTAGGTACTATAAGCACATTACAGGGAAGTGAAGGATGGTCTGTTTCACAAGACTTGTTTGTAACTGAAGAAATAACAACAACAAGACATAAGCAGGTATATTGGAGATGTTGCACCAGGCTCACGTAGTTAGCCACAAAGAAACACGTAAGATATATCGGGTACGTTACACAAAGAAACACGTAAGCAGGTATATCGAGTACGTTACACAAAAGCAGTTATATCGGATATGTTACACAAAGAAACACGTAAGCAGGTATATCGGGTACGTTACACAAAGAAACACGTAAGCAGGTATATCGAGTACGTTACACAAAGAAACACATAAGCAGTTATATCGGATACGTTACACAAAGAAACACATAAGCAGTTATATCGGATACAATAAGCAGGTATATCGGATACGTTACACAAAGAAACAGACATATTAAAGATTTTATACCATGCCAATCTGCATAGCCACCAAGAGGTTTATAAGTTTCTGGTAGATATTATTTTTGGTAAATGAAGTTCCTTTTTGACATCTGAAACGTGGTCAGAAGGTGCAGATAATATGAGTAATGCACCGGCAGAAACAAGATATTGCTTGTTTGACCTGCGTTTTGTCCATAGCGAGGAATCAAACCCATGATTTCAGCATTGAAACTTAGTGGAGGGACCAAACAAGATACAATAAAAGAGACGACACCAAACAAGTCCTCAAACGGACTGGTTGTCGATACATATTGATGTACAGTTGCAGTGATCGAACAGTGATATCTATGTTGTGCCAAACAGGGGTATCGAAACCTGTTTTTAGTTGTATAAGCCTTCAGACTAGTCTTTTGTATTAAAGTATTTGTTGTTAGAAATTACAGAAATTAAAAGTATATCTTTAGAGAACTCCACGTTTTTGTATAAGTAATAACAGATAAAGAACTTAATTCATTAATCAATGAGACAAGATTTGACCTTCTTATGATTTAAGATCAGATATTTTGGTTTAATATTCTTGAGCTTATTTAACCTCGGCTTCTTTTTCACACTTTACATTATTCATTGTAGTTAATTGTGTGTTTTTGTTCCAGCTATACAGAGACTATCTGTATATAGCTGTTGTTGTTGTTTTTATCGAAAAGCTACACATGGGCTATTTGCGCTCTGTCCACTGCAGGGAATCGAACCCCTGATTTTAGTATTGTAGATCCGTGAACTGTTTAACAAGTTGGGAAGAAAGTTAGTCCACAAAACATTGCTTAGGGTAGTTTCGTGAAAGTAAGAATACCCCGTGAATATTATAACAAAATGTTTCTAATCGTATATGTACAAGGTATGGATGTCCTCTAGTCGGGTCCACACTTGATGACACCGTACAAGGTATGAATGTCATCTAGTCGGGTCCACACTTGAAGACACCGTCCAAGGTATGGATGTCATCTAGTCGGGTCCACACTTGATGACACCGTCCAAGGTATGGATGTCATCTAGTCGGGTCCACACTTGAAGACATCGTACAAGGTATGGATGTCATCTAGTCGGGTCCACACTTGAAGACACCGTCCAAGGTATGGATGTCATCTAGTCGGGTCCACACTTGATGACACCGTCCAAGGTATGGATGTCATCTAGTCGGGTCCACACTTGATGATACCGTCCAAGGTATGGATGTCATCTATCTGGTACATACTTGATGATACCGTACAAAGTATGGATGTCATCTAGTTGGGTCCACACTTGATGACACTGTCCAAGGTATGGATGTCATCTAGTCGGGTCCACACTTGATGACACTGTCCAAGATATGGATGTCATCTAGTCGGGTCCACACTTGATGACACTGTCCAAGGTATGGATGTCAT
>NW_013682236.1:0-2884 GCF_000517525.1 Limulus polyphemus | reverse complement strand
TGAACTTCATTACAGTTTTACAATACTTTAATAAAAATATTCTGAACTTTATTACAGTTTTACAGTACTTTAATAAAAATATTCTCAACTTTATTACACTTTTACAGTTCTTTAATAAAAATATTCTGAACTTCATTACAGTTTTACAGTACTTTAATAAAAAATATTCTGAACTTTATTACAGTTTTACAGTACTTTAATAAAAATACTCTGAACTTTATTACAGTTTTACAGTACTTTAATAAAAATATTGTGAACTTCATTACAGTTTTACAGTACTTTAATAAAAATATTGTGAACTTTATTACAGTTTTACAGTATTTTAATAAAAATACTCTGAACTTCATTACAGTTTTACAGTACTTTAATAAAAAATATTGTGAACTTTATTACAGTTTTACAGTACTTTAATAAAAATATTCTGAACTTTATTACCGTTTTACAGTACTTTAATAAAAATACTCTGAAATTTATTATTATTACAGTTTTGCTTTGATAAAAAAGAAAATAGCTTCTGTAATAAATATCTAGTTACAGTTTCATTCAACAATTTTTTTTTAAATACCTGAGAATAATGTTTCTTGTTACTATGTAGCCAGGCTGAAAGTTTTTATTCTTCCAGTAACGTTGAAACTGTATGTGTTAGCCAAGAAACAAGTTCCAACTATTTATCAATATATAAACTTGATATAAAAATGTTTATTTATTCAAACAATAGGATGAGGTAAAGAAAGAGAGTAATAGGAAGAGAGATGAGGTAAAGAAAGACAACAATAGGAAGAGGTAAAGAAAGACAACAATAAGAAGAGGTAAAGAAAGACAACAATAGGAAGAAGGATGAGTTAAAGAAAGACAATAATAGAGAACGTGATGAGTTAAAGAAAGACAACAGGAGGAAGGATGAAATAAAGAAAGATGTAACAAAATGATACTATAGAGTGATGAGAATGAAGTCAGAAACAAAATAAACTAAAAATTAAATAGTTAGAAACAAGGAGCCAGCGAAATAAGATAGGGCGAATAATATAGCCCGAGGTAAGGCTAAATACAAATAAGATTTATCTGGAAGAATAGGCGAAGAGAAAGAAGATGCATGAATCAAGAAGAGGTATACGAGAAAGTTTTAGATGAATAGGAAGATGAGACAGTGGATGAGTTAAGAAGAAAGTGATCGATGAGAAAGGTGTAAATAAGAAATATAAGTGGGGAATAACAACAAGTATAAGATGGATAGTATGTTAACAATAAAAAAGGGGATTTGATGACGAAGAACCCACTTTGAGGCTAATAAATCTGGAGACGACTTGAATAGGTAACGAAGAAAACTTTATTACAAGTTCAACAAAACCTGTTTGTAAACTTTTTACTATGTTTAAACTGTAGCAAGGTTCAAACGATGGATTGGAAGATGGGTGAGAAAGGTGGTAATAAGAAGGTGGATGGGAAGATATAAATAAGAGGAAGGTGAGTTGAAACTTATGAACGAGAGGTATAAACGTGCCAATAAAAAGAATGTGTTAGGAAAACAGATGAGGAAGCTGTCAACAAGAAGAAATTGGATAAGAGGGGGATAGGGGGAAAAAGGTGTTAAGTGATGTCGGAGCTGGCGAAGGAGTTTTCTGATTAACAGAAAAGATGAATAAATTAAAAAGAGGTAAAGAAAGACAACAATAGGAAGAGGTAAAGAAAGACAACAATAGATGAGGTAAAGAAAGACTGAGGTAAAGAAAGACAACAATAGGATGAGGTAAAGAAAGACAACAATAGGAAGACAACAACAAACAAACTAGAATCACCTCCATCCCCGAAAGGAAGGGGGCGTGTAGTGATGCCGCATGCACTATAAAAACATTAGAAACACCTTCAACCAAGAAAGGAAGAGGCGTGTAGGCTTAGCTTATACCAGGCAGTAGGCTGAATGAACAACCTTTTGGACGATATTAAACTGGATTGGTAATGTTGTTTGAGACCTAGCCTACCGATTAACGTCTGCCTGCAATAAGAGCGGATTATGCAGTAAATCAGAATTAACCTGGCAAGCACCGTTAACACTCCTAGAAGAAAGATACTGGATTAACAAGAAAGTTATTAAGTACATGTGAAAAAACGATTTGTCATGTGCGAGCAAGAGATAAAATTCATCAAATATATAAAACACGTTCAAGGCCTAACTTGAAAAATATTGCCGTGAAAGACTATGTTCTTAATACGTGTTTAATGTTCTCACATACCTTGAGAGGTAGGGGTTGACCATATATTTCTTCTTGACAAGACTTAGAAATGACAGGAGTATCAGCTTAGTTGGCTTCAGAAATCTGGTCAGATTTTACGTTAAAAAAACGCCAAAAAGATTGAACTGCAGGCTGTGCATCGTACCGTGGTCCATAAATAATATTATGGTCCTTGAAGAATATGGATTTTTAAATGAACCAATAGAAATGACAGACCGATTAAAAATGACGAAAAACGTAAAGAATCTTCAAGAAAAAACAGACAAAACGAATTTGGTAATGAAAGACAACAATAGAAAAAGGAATGAGGTAAATAAAAACAACAATAGTAGTGTACGCGGTATCACTACACGCTCCCTTCCTTTCTGGGATGGTACCGCGTACACTACAAACAACAACAAACAAACTAGAATCACCTTCATTACACGCTCCCTTCCTTTCGGGGATGGAGGTGATTCTAGCTTGTTTGTTGTTGTTTGTAGTGTACGCGGTATCACTACACGCTCCCTTCCTTTCTGGGATGGAGGTGATTCTAGTTTGTTTGTTGTTGTTTGTTATGTACGCGGTATCACTACACGCCCCTTCCTTTCTGGGATGGAGGTGATTCTAGTTTGTTTGTTGTTGTTTGTAGTGTACGCGGTATCACTACACGC
>NW_013682235.1:1723-3796 GCF_000517525.1 Limulus polyphemus | reverse complement strand
AAAGATTATTCATCTACCCATTAGCCAATACCAAACATTGTTATCTAACATTAGCCAATACCAAACATTGTTCATCTAACCATTAGCCAATACCAAACATTGTTCATCTAACCATTAGCCAATACCAAACATTGTTCATCTAACCATTAGCCAGTAACAAACATTGTTTGTCTAATCATTAGTCAATACCAAACATTGTTTATTGAACCTTTAGCCAATATCTACCATTAATCATCTAACCATTAGCCAAAACCAAACATTATTCGCCTATCTTTTAGCCAATACCAAACATTATTCATTGGCTAATGGTGAGATGAACAATGTTTGCTATTGGCTAATGGTTAGATACCGAACATTATTACTATTTTCTGAGAAACATTATTCATCTAACAATTAGCCAATAGCAAACATTATTAATTATTGGCTAATGGTTAGGTGAACAATGTTTGCTAATGGTTAGATAATGGTTAGATGAACAATTTTGGTATTGAGCAAATACCAAACATTGTTCATCTAATTTGGTATTGGCCAAGGGCATTGTTCATCTAACCATTAGCCAATACCAAACATTGTTCATCTAACCATTAGCCAGTAACAAACATTGTTTGTCTAATCATTAGTCAATACCAAACATTGTTTATTGAACCTTTAGCCAATATCTACCATTAATCATCTAACCATTAGCCAAAACCAAACATTATTCGCCTATCTTTTAGCCAATACCAAACATTATTCATATAACCATTAGCCAATAGCAATCATTGTTCATCGAACCATTAGCCAATACCGAACATTATTAATATTTTATGAGAAACATTATTCATCTAACAATTAGCCAATAGCAAACATTATTAATCTAACCATTAGCCAATAACAAACATTGTTCATCAAACCATTAGGCAATACCAAACACTGGTCAACTAACCATTAGCCAATACCAAACATTGTTCATCTAACCATTAGCCAATAACAATCATTGTTCACCTAACCATTAGCCAATACCTAACATTGTTCATCTAACCATTAGTCAATACCAAACATTGTTCATCTAACCATTAGCCAATACCAAACATTGTTCATTTATTGGCTAATGGTTAGCTAATGGTTAACTGAACAATGTTTGGTATTGACTAATGGTTAGATGAACAATGTTAGGTATTGGCTAATGGTTAGATGAACAATGTTTGGATGAACAATGTTTGGTATTGGTTACTGGCTAATGGTTAGATGAACATTGTTTGGTATTGGCCCATTAGCCAGTAACAAACAATAATGATTAGACAAACAAATGAACAATGTTTGGTATTGGCTAAGAGTTAGATGATTAATGGTAGATATTGGCTAAAGGATCAATAAACAATGTTTGGTATTGACAATGTTTGGTATTGACTAATGGTTAGGGTTAGATGAACTTTAGCCAATACCAAACATTGTTCATCTAACCATTAGCCAATAGCAAACATTATTAATCTAACCATTAGCCAATACCAAACATTGTTCATCTCACCATTAGCCAATACCGAACATTGTCTAATCATTAGTCAATACCAAACATTGTTTATTGAACCTTTAGCCAATATCTACCATTAATCATCTAACCCTTAGCCAATACCAAACATTGTTCATCTAACCATTAGTCAATACCAAACATTGTTCATCTAACCATTAGACAATACCAAACATTGTTCATCTAACCATTAGCCAATACCAAACATTGTTCATCTAACCATTAGCCAGTAACTTCAATAAACAATGTTTGGTATTGACTAATGATTAGACAAACAATGTTTGATGAACAATGTTTGGTATTGACTAATGGTTAGATGAACAATGTTTGGTATTGACTAATGATTAGACAAACAATGTTTGTTACTGGCTAATGGTTAGATGAACAATGTTTGGTATTGGCTAATGGTTAGATGAACAATGTTTGGTATTGACTAATGGTTAGATGAACAATGTTTGGTATTGGCTAAGGGTTAGATGATTAATGGTAGATATTGGCAAAAGGTAACCATTTGCCAATACCAAACATTGTTCATCTAACCATTAGCCAGTAACAAACATTGTTTG
>NW_013682235.1:0-812 GCF_000517525.1 Limulus polyphemus | reverse complement strand
CCATTAGTCAATACCAAACATTGTTCATCTAACCATTAGTCAATACCAAAATTGTTCATCTAACCATTAGTCAATACCAAACATTGTTTATTGAACCTTTAGCCAATATCTACCATTAATCATCTAACCGTTAGCCAATACCAAACATTGTTCATCTAACCATTAGTCAATACCAAACATTGTTCATCTAACCATTAGCCAATACCAAACATTGTTCATCTAACCATTAGCCAGTAACAAACATTGTTTGTCTAATCATTAATCAATACCAAACATTGTTTATTGATCCTTTAGTTAATGGTAGATATTGGGGATAGGCGAATAATGTTTGGTATTGGGTAGTGGTTAGATGATTTAGCCAATACCAAACATTATTCATCTAACCATTAGCCAATAGCAAACATTATTAATCTAACCATTAGGGAACAATGTTTGGTATTGGTTCTCACCATTAGCCAATACCGAACATTTTTACTATTTTGTGAGAAACATTATTCATCTAACGATTAACCAATAGCAAACATTATTAATCTAACCATTAGCCAATATCAAACATTGTTCATCTAACCATTAGGCAATACCAAACACTGTTCATCTAACCATTAGCCAATACTAAACATTGTACATCTAATGGTTAGGCAATATCAAACACTGTTCATCTAACCATTAGCCAATACCTAACATTGTTCATCTAACCATTAGTCAATACCAAACATTGTTCATCTAACCATTAGCCAATACCAAACATTGTTCTTCTCACCATTAGCCAATACCGAACATTTTTACTCTCACCATTAGCCAATACCGAACAT
>NW_013682234.1:0-2886 GCF_000517525.1 Limulus polyphemus | reverse complement strand
TATCCTGCTAATCAAGGTATTCAATATTCTATAGTTTCCTTTATAAACTTACAGTAGACTTGGCCTCTATTCTGCTAATCAAGGTATCCAAGATTCTATGACTTTCAAAACTTGCTGTGAGAAGAAATTTGAGGAAGACTTGTAAGAGGGCTGGCTCTGTAACCGTTCGCAAGAAAAGTTCTATGTATGCTGTAGCAGCTATCACGTCTTCAAGGGATGTCTGAAGAGTAAAAAGATTCACATGTAAAAGAAGAAAAGCTGCTGTATTATCAAGCTCAATGTTTCGATAAAACCTAGCCTATACTTTCTGCTAAACTGATAACCATTAACGACTTATTTATAACATATGTTTTTTCATAATGATAACTATAATTACTTTCCATACAAAACTGAAATTATTGTCTTAGTTTAAAGGATTTTCAAATAGTTAGTGTTTTATAAAAGATATTAAACAGATATTTAAAGAACTAAATCATAACAACAAATTGAATAAAACTTGAACCACTACAATCATGTTGAATATCAAACAGTTCTTAAGGACTAAATAATAGCTTTTTCTATACATTATAAGCAACGAAAAGAAGTGTCAAACAGACAAGCTCATTAATGGGTTGCCCTTGCTAACTTAGAGAAGGTTAAGAACATATTCTTGTTACAAAATTACTTGACTGAATGTTTTCAGTAATAGAGTTATGTAAACACAAGGATTTCATTACATACTGTTCAGTTCTAGCTAGTACTACAGAATTTAGTAAATACAGCACATATTACACAAATGTTTCATGGTGGTAGTCTAAAACAGGCACCATTATTGTTTTTACTATTTTTGGATCATAACATTTTAGAAAGTGTAAGTTTGATCAATCAGCCATAAAGTAAATTAAAAAATGTTTCTTGTATGATTATTTTTCTAAAAACTCCCCAGTATTTTCTCAAATATAATTACATAAAAAAAAAATACAAAAAAAGTATTCAACCACATGCAACAAGGTAAACAACCACTAAAAATACATAAAAAAAATCTTTGAATTTTTGCATGGCAGTACATGCACCTAGTAATATATATAAGCATACACAAGAATTTAATAATTAACAATAAAACTAAATATATATACATACACATAATTATTAACTGGTACATTATTTCAACAACCCACAATCTCACAAGCACTTAGTAGGTTAGTAGCCCACCAGGGGAAATCATGCATGATAATAGTTATCTTCTTTATAAAAAGGTTAGAAAAACTGCAATAATAATATAATGGTTCAGAAAACAAGGATTTCCAGTAAGGGTAAAAAATCTAAATAATTTACAAAAGAAAATATAACATTCATGCACTAATATGATGACAGTATATTAAAAAATAAACTCAAGCTAATATATTGCTGTCTCTCGGGGTTATCATTACAGATGAATTAAGCTGTGTAGGTGTTTTACTTGTAAATTAAAACAGTATACTAAACTACATCACTCACTGTACTACTCTCTCTCTCTGGGTTATCATTACAGATGAATTAAGCTGTGTAGGCGTTTTACTTGTAAATTAAAACAGTACTAAACTATATCACTCACTGTACTACTCTCTCTGGGTTATCACTACAGATGAATTAAGCTGTGTAGGTGTTTTACTTGTAAATTAAAACAGTACTAAACTACATCACTCACTGTACTACTCTCTCTCTCTCAGGGTTATCATTACAGATGAATTAAGCTGTGTAGGTGTTTTACTTGTAAATTAAAACAGTATACTACACTACATCACTCAGTGTACTACTCTCTCTCTCTGGGTTATCATTACAGATGAATTAAGCTGTGTAGGTGTTTTACTTGTAAATTAAAACAGTACTAAACTACATCACTCACTGTACTACTCTCTCTCTGGGTTATCACTACAGATGAATTAAGCTGTGTAGGTGTTTTACTTGTAAAGTTAATGCTTTTTACTGTAGACAACAGGGTAGTGTAACTTCACTCGTCAACTAAGTAACTCTAAAGTTATTCTTCTTTAAGATTAGTGATGAATCTCAAACATGCAGCTGTTATAGGTGGTCAACACAAACATGCAAACAGTTCCATTATAGTAGAGCTGTAAGCTGCAGAATAACCCTGTTTAGTTTAGCAGTAAATCAGCCACAGTTCTCACTCTGTATGGATTAGTGAGGTCACACATGCATGCTTGAATAACAGCCGTTTTTATCTACATGAGTGGTTAGTAGATGTTCTCAACTCACACATGCATAGGCAGGTGCCGATCTCTTTCTTCCAGGGTTAGTATTGTATACAAACAAATATTGTACTGACCGAGTATCTGCTGGTATTTTCTAGAGTCTCGACAGACAAGCCCACAGCATCCTGGCAGATTCCACAAATAATATTACAAATAATAAACAAAAGGGGGAAACAGGAAATAAATATAACACAATAATAACATTCAAGAGCATTCTGGCCGATAATTACTTGATTCATTTACATAATTAACTAAAACCATTGACGAATATACTCTAATCCAAAAATTTGGTGAAAAACATTCTTTTTCAAATTCATAAATTTAATAAAACTTACAGGAACATTTTCGTAGCAATGAATGAAGCAACGAAATCTAGTTATTATTCCTGTAAATGAATTTCTGTTTCATGATATACTGTCTAACAGTAGTTTATAAACTAGTCTTGATCATGATTATTTCAAAGTCCTTTTTTTTTATTTACCTAAAGGGTTTACTTTGTGTAATCAAGGCAACAAAAATATCCATAACCATGGTAACAAATAAAAGTAAGTATGGTCACAATGAAGACCACCTGGACTACCTGATGTTTTGTTTTTGTAAGATTTAAGGTAGTTACTATATTCATAAAGTGTATGTCAATATATGAAATACTTGTAAG
>NW_013682233.1:2990-3726 GCF_000517525.1 Limulus polyphemus | reverse complement strand
CAGATGTTGTAAACACACGTTTCTGCATTAACTATTGTAAAATGTCTAGTTAATAAACCGGCATTCTACTGATTAGCAGGCTTTGGATGTGAGTGTTTATGCTATACATCCAGATG
The DNA here is from genome assembly GCF_000517525.1 of Limulus polyphemus. Lineage (NCBI taxonomy): Eukaryota > Metazoa > Arthropoda > Merostomata > Xiphosura > Limulidae > Limulus > Limulus polyphemus. The sequence goes on along the minus strand of NW_013682233.1, from coordinate 3,610 downwards.
TTGTAAACACACGTTTCTGCATTAACTATTGTAAAATGTCCAGTTAATAAACCGGCATTCTACTGATTAGCAGGCTTTGGATGCGAGTGTTTATGCTATACATCCAGATGTTGTAAACACACGTTTCTGCATTAACTATTGTAAAATGTCTAGTTAATAAACCGGCATTCTACTGATTAGCAGACTTTGGATGTGAGTGTTTATGTTATACATCCAGATGTTGTAAACACACGTTTCTGCATTAACTATTGTAAAATGTCTAGTTAATAAACCGGCATTCTACTGATTAGCAGACTTTGGATGTGAGTGTTTATGCTATACATTCAAGTCCGTATAGTAATCGTAATAACGTTGTTTGGTTAAATATGAAATAATCTTAGGAAATGGGCAACTTAAACAATCAGGAACACTGTGTGAATGTTTTACACTTCTATAAAGTTGCGCTCTCCAATCCAACAAAACACTACTGTGTGAATGGTTTACACTTCTATAAAGTGGCGCTCTCCAATCCAACAAAACACTACGGTGTGAATGGTTTACACTTCTATAAAGCTGCGCTCTCCAATCCAACAAAACACTACGGTGTGAATGGTTTACACTTCTATAAAGCTGCGCTCTCC
>NW_013682233.1:0-2150 GCF_000517525.1 Limulus polyphemus | reverse complement strand
TAGTTGTAGCTTTAATCCCGACAACAAACAATGTGTTTAGTTGTAGCTTTAATCCCGACAACAAACAATGTGTTTAGTTGTAGTTTTAATCCCGACATCAAACAATGTTTAGTTGTAGTTTTAATCCCGACATCAAACAATGTTTAGTTGTAGTTTTAATCCCGACAACAAACAATGTTTAGTTGTAGTTTTAATCCTGACATCAAACAATGTTTAGTTGTAGTTTTAATCCTGACATCAAACAATGTTCAGTTGTAGTTTTAATCCTGACATCAAACAATGTTTAGTTGTAGTTTTAATCCTGACATCACACTTCTATAAAGTTGCGCTCTCCAATCCAACAAAACACTACGGTGTGAATGGTTTACACTTCTATAAAGTTGCGCTCTCCAATCCAACAAAACACTACGGTGTAAATGTTTTACACTTCTATAAAGTTGCGCTCTCCAATCCAACAAAACACGACTGTGTGAATGTTTTACACTTCTATAAAGTTGCGCTCTCCAATCCAACAAAACACTACGGTGTGAATGTTTTACACTTCTATAAAGTTGCGCTCTCCAATCTCACAAAACGCTGTGTGAACATAACAGGACTTGATCACTATTGCGAAGTTATGCTGTCATATTCCATGACTGTCTTTTTATAATATCTGTTATTTCTTATATTTAATTGACGACTCGAAAAAGTATCACATTTATTATGCAAAATCAAAACTACATTATGAAAAAAATTACGGCCTGTCTTGGATTGGTGGTTAGGGCACTAGACTCGCAATCTGAAGGTAGTAAGTTTGATCCCCGAACATTCTCGTCCTTTTAGACATGGGGTGTTATAATGCAACGGTCAATCCCACTATTCGTTGGTAAAAGAGTAACTCAAGAGTTAGCGGAGGGTGGTGTTGACTAGTTGCCTTCCTTTTAGTCTATAGCCATTAAATTAGGTAAGGCTCGCGCAGATAGCCCTCGTGTAGCTTTGCCCGAAATTCAAAACAAACCCAAAAGTCACGTGAGCTATCGGTCAGATATTTTCATAACAGCTTCACATAAGAGTAAAGGTGAGCCGTTTTTTATCATCCAGATTAAAGATGGCTGATTTAGAGCAGATTAAAGATGGCTGATTTAGAGCAACAAAACTGTAGGGTGAAAAGACGTGCAGATACATAAATATTGGTTAGCCTTGCGCGATATTCAAAAGCAATCCAAACCAGTTTTGAATGTCACTGGCAACTATAGTAACTGACTCTCCAAGGAAGAACGTTCCATCCTGCTTTTGGAACGTTTTCATGAACTACCAAAAAAAAAAGAAAAAAAAAGAGAGAGAATAATTTTGTTTGGATTGTAATATAGTTGAGTTTTTTTAATCCGGTTTGTTATATCACCCCGTGTTAGTATCTTTTTTTTTAAAAAAAACAAAACATAAATCACAAGTTTATTGATTAAATTAAGGCTGCAGTGAAATCTATTTGTTCAGACGGACGGACAGACTTAATCCAGCTTCAAACTAAGTTATAAAGTGAGCGTGCTGCGCTCGTGCGTTGAATGTTTAGCTGGTATGAATATTTTAATCGGAGAAACGTAGTTTATATGGTAGGCCAGGCAATCGTATTTCACTCTGCATCTATGAAACGCTGGGTAAAATGAAATTGTGAGTGATAGACTCGTGACCGTTTTGTGCCGAAACTGTGGAAAGACTTCGAGAACAGGAGTTAAACCGGTTGGTTTATAGAATGAAACAACGGTTATAGAGTTATTTCTTTTTCTACAGATTAAAGGTGCTATATTTATGCAACAAAAGTCCGTCTTTCATCCGATCCGTGGACGAGCGCCTGTTTGCAAAACAGTTAAAAAAAAAGTATTTTTGCCACTGTAGTATATTGTTTTACAATATTATATAAAAACGCTTTAAAAAAGTTGATATTATACAAAGCGATTCATGAAATTTTGGGATCGGAACGAGCCGATTTTCAGTTGTAAAATGAAAGGTATTATACCTCTAGTTAAGTGTGAATACCAGTAATACCACAACTACACCAGTATAAAGGTAGTTACAACGTTCTCAAACGGCTTACTAGAAGAAGCAGGATCGATGAATTAGGAAAATATAATACCACAAGATATGGAGGAGCATTCTTTATAAAAACCTACCAA
>NW_013682232.1:0-2888 GCF_000517525.1 Limulus polyphemus | reverse complement strand
CGGAACGAAGTTACGGAAAACTAATTAACAAACGGAGACGTAACAATATTTATTGTTGATAGAAAACAGAATACATGGAGTTCATTGTTGTTAGCAAATAGAAACATTGTGATCATTACAAGTTTTTAAAACTTTCAATGCTAACTGAAGGATGATCTGGATGGAAACCATTTTCAATGAAGGCGACAAACAACTTAAGATATATGTTTATTTATTTTACCAGACGCTTCGGATTACGCTTTTTTTTCTTCAAGGGTCTATGAACATCACAGGCTGCAACACTGATTTTAAATGATAGTAACCGGAAAGAATATGAAACTGCAACAATATAATGGAACGGTGCACGGTGATTCGTATAAAAGTATTGTTGAACAGGTTAGAGTTGCAGATGTAAATGTTAAAAACTAAGTAATAATTATATTATAGAGGCCAGATATTATCTGTTAATGGAAAGGCGTTTGGATTGAATCAAAATAAATTATTTAAATTTTCTGTCAAGAAAGTTGTTACAAATCTCTAACATACTGATCCGATAAGGTGTCTCGTTAATTATGCTGTGTGCGGTGGATTCTTTGTTGCAAAATTTGAAGTGGCACTAATGTGTTCTTTGAAACGATCCTGTGCAAGACGACTGGATTCACTTAAGTATGTGGCTGAACACTGTGTTCACGTTAGTTCATAGATGGTGTTGCTAAATGTGCAGGATTTCTTTAAAACATAGGTTTTAGCAAATCACTTTTTGGATTTGTATGGATTGTTGTAATTGAAGGCTGAACGAGTAAGTATATCCTTCAGTTTTTGACAGGATCTGTGTATGATGTGGATATTTAAATCAGATCTTCTAATCGATTGACAAAGACGAGTAGTTAAAGGTTTATCCACGAAGGACATAATCCACGAGTCAGTGTTTTGATGTGGTGGTTTCTTTTTTTGGATGTCGTTTGTTAAAATATTGTGTGTTAAACTTATGGAATGTCTTAGTAATGTAATTATCCGATAGCCATTGGACAACAGTAGGTTTTAGTTTTATCCTGGCTTGCGTCTTACCGTCCATGGTGTTGCAGAGTTTTTCAACCCTAGTAAGCTGACCGATAATGACACCCAGTTTGGTAGCTGGTGGATGGTGTGAGTTATAGTGTAGAATAAAGGGTTTAACACATGGTTTGGAATATACGGTAGTAATAAGTTTTCAATAGTGACCATGACATCAAGAAAAGGCACAGACTTCCGGACGTTATCAGTATGGGTAAGTGTGAGCTTTATGTCGGGGGTGTTGATTATTATGGAATTCAGCGATTTCCAAAAGAGAAAGGAGTCCATGATTCCATATACTGAAAATGTTGTCAGTATATCTGTACCACCTAATTGTTTCAAGATTACTTTGAAAATTCCACTAAGTAAGAGCTGATTAATCAAAGAAATGCAGTTACTTCAAATTCATTTCAGCTTTCTCTATAAACAAACCAAAGGTATCGTTGTGAGCACCAATATTGCTGTCATTGTGGCCTCTATCTTTATGAATTTCTTTGAATCGTCAGCTTTTACTCAGTGGAATTTTGAAACTAATTACAAGAAACTAGAACACATTATTTTTATTTTTGGTAGAAAGTAGAAACGTGGTGTTTTTGGTGGTAAAAGTAGGAAACACGATGATTAGTATTGGAAGAAAGTAGAAAATACATTGTTTATTGTTTGCAGAAGACAGAAGCTACAGTGTTTATTGTTGAAGGAAAGAAGCTACCAAGTCTATTTACTGCCGTCCTTAATTTTGAACTACTGGCCAAAGGGGCGGCAACCAGTTAGCAGCAACTTTCCATACATCATAACCGATAAGGGATTGACTGTCATTCTTATAACGCACACTCAGCGTAAAGTGTGGGGAATATTTAAGTAGTGTCGAAATTCATGGCTCTACCATAAGGCCAACCCACGTCTAATAAGTAATAAGAACACTAACATTAAAAATAAAGCTACTTGATTTGTTAAGAGTTATCGAAGCCGACAACATCCAATGAAGGTAAAAAAATCAACTTTTGTATAAGAAATGGAAAGCACAAAGCACTTGAGGTGTCTTCTTTCATGCAGTTCTGAAGCTTAAAGCTTACAAACTGCTTCTGACAGAATACCATATTAGACTCGTCGATCAATATCTCATTAATAAATCAAAAAGAGTCACAATAAAGCTTCGAATCTCGAAAAATGTTTTTCTGGATTTTGTTGAACATATTTTTTTTTTGGAAGGAGATCATGAGCAGTCATTGTGAAGGCTCTGGTGTACTTAATAAAATTGAAAAGAAAAGTGAAAATGTCAAAACGTTATACCTATTATGATTGCCATTTGACATTGCTGAACCTCTCTGAATCTCTTATGTTATGTTCAAAGTGTGGAGTTGTCTTGTAGTAGAGTTATTTATGTGTATGTCGTCTTTAATCTACAGATGGACAGATCATAAAAATAACATTAAAGTAGATACGTTTTTCTTTAGCAATTATGTAAAACACACACACACACACACACACACATATACATATACTGTAATTACTTCGCAGACTCTCTCAAGGTTCTCATTATTATTATTTTAGAAGCATTTTAGACCTTGAATCACAATTTCTGGCATAGTGCTTAAAACGGTAAACATATTGTGGAGTAAATTTTCTTAGTGCTTAAAACAATGAGCATATTCATCTGATAATATATAGATTTACAAAATACAAACTAGATGTAGTTCCGCAGGGTTTCCGAAAGTGTTCTGTTTCAAGAACAAATAAAACTAAAATTACGAGTGATAAATGTTTTTATTTCTTACTTTTGAAGTTCATATGTCATGCTGTGTTGTAGCCCTCCAGTGGCACAGCGGTATGTATGCGGACTTACAACACTATAAACC
>NW_013682231.1:1954-3449 GCF_000517525.1 Limulus polyphemus | reverse complement strand
CTGACTAGCAGGCAGACAACTTGGCAAGCTAATCATCAGTAATGTCATGTTCTTACTAGCAGGCAGACAACTTGGCAAGCTAATCATCAGTAATGTCATGTTCTTACTAGCAGGCAGACAACTTGCCAAGCTAATCATCAGTAATGTGACACTTTTTGTAGCAGGCAGACAAGGTAGTAAGCTATGATCCTCTCCACAACCTTAATTAAGTTGATCAAGATTCACTGAACCTTGAATGACAGTTGATAATCCAAATGATGAACCTTGAATGATAGTGGATAATACAGACCTGCGAATTGAAACTTCATAAAAGTTGTTTTTGTTTTAATAACGGATTTTCCAGATTTCGAAAATAATGTTGGTTTTTTTTTCTATCACGTAAGGATTTTTTACAAATCGGAAAGAGAATAAAAAAAACTGGTACTTAGATCAAATTATTATTTCGTTTACCACAATGAACATTTCTAATTATTATGTTTGTTAACAAAAATACATAAAAACTGAAGAAAAGGGAAGAACATTGATGTTAAACGAATATGCATCCTCATTCATCCAGATTTTTGTGTGTAAAATCTACGTCTTATAGTCTCAAAACTACGTGTTGTGGTCTTTCCTTTATGTATTGCTTTATGACGTTTTGTGAAAAATTATGTACGTGATGGAGAAAAATGGATGTGATTTTCGGATTTAGCGTACAGGAATTACTGTAGAACATGTAAACATATCAAGATCGTAAAACCATCGCAGGCCTGTGTTATCTAAATGATGAACAACAGGAATTACTGTAGAACATGTAAACATATCAAGATCGTAAAACCATCGCAGGCCTGTGTTATCTAAATGATGAACAACAGGAATTACTGTAGAACATGTAAACATATCAAGATCGTAAAACCATCGCAGGCCTGTGTTATCTAAATGATGAACAACAGGAATTACTGTAGAACATGTAAACATATCAAGATCGTAAAACCATCGCAGGCCTGTGTTATCTAAATGATGAACAACAGTTGGTAATCTAAGTTATCATTATTGAACAACAGTTAATCACGATTTACTGTATCTCCCAAGCTAGTTAATTCTGAGGTTGACCGACCGGATGTGTAAAGTTATTGCACAAAGCGTAATATTTTTATGAATATCATACTTACGGTATATTGTCTATCAGGTAAGCAAATTAATCAGGTAATGCTTGGAGACGGTTGAATGGGTAATGAAGAAAAACTTTAATATAAGTTTAACATAGCAAATGTATAACGTTTCGACAAGATTTGTCATCATCAGAAACGTTGTACATTTGCTGTTATGTTAAACTTATATTAAAGTTTTTCTTCATTACCCATTCAAGCCGTCTCCAAGCATTATTAGTCTCAAAGTGGGTTCCTCGTCATCGAAATTAATCAGGTCTTACCATACAATGTCAAGGTAATGCTTACGTCACTGTAGCGTAGTATTATTACGTCACATGTATTGTGCTAATTTCATTCATCCAAAC
>NW_013682231.1:0-1393 GCF_000517525.1 Limulus polyphemus | reverse complement strand
AGTATTTTGTTACTGTTGATTAAATGTAACGTTTACTTGAGATAGAACAACTTCTTTGTGATTGGTTGATTTTCTGTAACGTTTACTTGAGATAAAACAACTTCTTTGTGATTGGTTGATTTTTTGTAACGTTTACTTGAGATAGAACAACTTCTTTGTGATTGGTTGATTTTCTGTAACGTTTACTTGAGATAAAACAACTTCTTTGTGATTGGTTGATTTTTTGTAACGTTTACTTGAGATAGAACAACTTCTTTGTGATTGGTTGATTTTCTGTAACGTTTACTTGAGATAAAACAACTTCTTTGTGATTGGTTGATTTTTTGTAACGTTTACTTGAGATAGAACAACTTCTTTGTGATTGGTTGATTTTTTGTAGCGTTTACTTGAGATAGAACAACTTCTTTGTGATTGGTTGATTTTTTGTAGCGTTTACTTTCTAAAGCACAAACACTTTATGTAACAATTATTTTTAAAGCCAGAAATATTTCAGAATTGAATCTAATTGTTTGGTTACAAATTAGTGTTTATGTTCTTGGTATCATATAAGATATTTTAAACGAGTTTCTTTTATTACTTATATTATTTCAGAAAAAAAAAGGATGTTATTTATTTTATACGTAACGCTGTGCCACGGGGGGGCGCCATCATCGAAACGATTTCTGTGACGTAAGCTAACATTTGGTATTTCATCAAAATAATTCAGTCGATTGTTTTAATTGAGTTAATTACTGGAACATTTACATTAAACAATCACCAGTTAGACTGAGTCGCTTCCATTTGTAAATATATATGTACTATGAAATGTCACTAACTTAAAGAGGACACGCAGTGGACCAGCGGTAAGCTTCGGACTGCACGTAATGCAGATTGCCAATTGCGAATCTTTGCGCTAAGATAACAACAACACAAAATTTGAAGAAATGTTTTTAAAAAATTTCATACGTTTTGTGTACTTAATTAATGCATTTCTATTTCAAAATGATCCAGTACTAAAATCAATATTATTAGTTTGGATAAAAACAACAATATCTCAGCAGTGAATTAATAACGTCATTCAAGAAGTTCCAGATGATTAATTACTTACAATAAGATGTAACTGCTTCGTGCGTTAATACTAAGATATTTTAACACCTACCACCGTGCGAAAGAATATTCAAACAGAACGTTTTCGTCAAAATAATACTAATTTTGCGCATGCGCAAGTATGTTACCGACAGAGTAGTAATGTTTAATAACATATGGTTTAATTCCTATTCATTTCAAAGATTAATAGTTTAAAGGTGTTAAAATTAAACTTTAGGAAATTAAACAGAAAACGGAAACTTAATTTCCCCCTTCATAAAATGGTGTTATCTTATGTTGATACTTTAAAAGTAAACTTTTAGTTTAT
>NW_013682230.1:0-2888 GCF_000517525.1 Limulus polyphemus | reverse complement strand
CGTACTGAACAACTCGGCAGGGGTTTATTTAGTGCGATTTTCAATCCTTTATTTGTATGGTTCAAATGCTATTACATAAACAGAAAATCAACCCGCTTTTACTCCTGAAGAACGATATTCAACTATTCAAAGCGCTCGAGTTTGTGGTTGGGTCTTTTAAGATATGTTTGAGTTTTACTTATTATACCTTGCACTTATTCTTTCTTTGTGGCTGAAAAACTTATGTAAACAATTACAGCATACACACTTGCGTGGAAACGGTAACTGTTCCCACGAGCAGATGATTAAAAGAAACTAAAGTATCGCGGCGTCGTGGAACGAGAGTAGCGGAAACATCAGGTACGTGTAGCGTATCGTCGTTGTCGGAGAACTCGGGGGCATGTGACGTCACACTAACTGATTATTAGTTTGCTAGTATCCTTGAGTGGTAAAATATTGAATTACCGAGTGTTTTTGTGGGGGAGGGAAACCTCAAGTATGGTTCGCATCTTCCTCTCGCCTGGATAAATCTTGCTGAATCAATGAAACATTCTTACCCAATAAGAACCGAAGAAGATTGTGGCCATATTTCTTAAAGCAAGATACAGGATAACCAGTTTTATCTTAGTACAGTGAAGGGCAAAGGGTGTGCGTTTATTACTTATGAAGCTAAATCGGATGTTGCCTGGTTTAGGACAAAGGGCATTTGTTACTAGATAAGATCGTCTGACTTTGATTAGTTTCATTGAATTAACAATTGCTTGTTAATTATCCATAAAGACTGTCGGGTTTTGATTAGTTTAGGTCAAAGGGCGCGAGTTTATTATGCACGAAGATGGTCAGTAGTTGACTAGTTTAGGTCAAAGGGCGCGAGTTTATTACGCACGAAGATGGTCAGTAGTTGATTAGTTTAGGTCAAAGGGCGCGAGTTTATTATGCACGAAGATGGTCAGTAGTTGACTAGTTTAGGTCAAATGGCGCGAGTTTATTACGCACGAAGATGGTCAGTAGTTGACTAGTTTAGGTCAAAGAGCGCGAGTTTATTACGCACGAAGATGGTCAGTAGTTGACTAGTTTAGGTCAAATGGCGCGAGTTTATTACGCACGAAGATGGTCAGTAGTTGACTAGTTTAGGTCAAAGGGCGCGAGTTTATTACGCACGAAGATGGTCAGTAGTTGACTAGTTTAGGTCAAAGAGCGCGTGCGTAATTACCGATACTAGAGAAGAAGGTCGGAATGTTTATTATTTTTAGGTGCACGTGCATCACGCGTGGAGACAGTCAGATTGTGGATGGTAACTGAAATGGTGTGAAAAACCATACTTTTGATTTTGTTATTAAATTTCGTTTATTTACTAAATAGAAAATATATCCTCGTAAAATTCCAATGGTAGAACAGTTTTGTTGTGTTTGTAATTACACGTTAGCTGAAACTTGTATTACTGGCTCACGTAACGCAATAGATGTAGCTTCAATGACTCTATTTTTTAAAAAAAACAATTAGTCACGTAAAAAAAGAGGGGGTATTTGAGTTAAGTGAGTCTGTTAGAATGAGTTGTTGAAGTAACAAATTTGTTAGTCAGTTAGTTCGGTGCTGTGAATCTCGAGTTTGTATTTTCAGAGAGAAACGGATACGAAATTAGCAAGTAAGTTCAATTTTTAGACTTCCTATTTGTGAAGTTATGTCTATCAATGAACGTTTCGGTTCAAGAATAGTATCAGTAAGCATTCCAACAATATTTTCGTTTCGTGTAAAAGAAAGGAAATCGTAACACACTAATGTGAAAAACTCAGCTCGGATGCTATATTTTATTATTTCTAGTCCAAGTAGGCAGTTAGATTCAATTTTATCAACTAGACTTACAGAAAAATTTAAATCTTCGTTAAGACGAGCTAGTCTTAGCTAAAATTAAGTAATCGTCTCCTAGAGGCATGTACAAGATACCAAAGGGGGGGGGGGTCTGACCCTCCCTTCCCCAATAGTTGTACATATGGAGTCGGTCATTTTGGTATTTGTGATGTTGCTTATTTCTATACATGTAAAGTATATGCGTGTGTTGAGGTATGGTCTATATATACATATATAGATACCTATGTGTGTTGTGTGTGTTTTTAATGTGTCCTACTCTAATAGCAGTCAACTCTAAAATTCTTGCGCACGTACATCATGTAGAGTTCTGCATGTTTTAAGGTCTATTTGTTAGAACTACAGAAAAGTGCTTGTTTGTTTGTAGAATTTCGTGTAAAGTTACTCGAGGGATACCTGTGTTCCCTAATATTGAAACTAGAGGTAGGGCAGTCAACACCACCCACCCCAACTTTTGGCTACTCTTTTACCAACGAAAAGTGGGACTGGTCATCACATTATAATGCCCCCACAGCTGAAGGAGCAAGCATGTTCGATGACGGACGGGATTCGCACCTGCAACTTGCAAGTCGAGCGCCCTAACCACCGGACCCCAACAATTTGCTACCAGTAACTGTGACGTCATCTTGACTCAAGATTAATTGCCTTCTGATTGCCAGCTGTGACAAAAAAAAAACGATATTTGAACTCGGCTGAATTTCAGATGGTTCTTACACAGCTTTAGTTGGCGATAGAGCGTATTCAATTCAAAGTATCTGAGTTTGAACTGAGTCTGTACGTTTATTTTCTACTTTTTATATCAAATAAATTATTTATATCGATAAAATAAATCCATTTATTGTAAAAGAAAAATCAGATACAAATTATGCAAGATAACGGCGTTTTATTTTAATAAACCTTTACTCGACACAAAAAAGAAACAGCCTCTGTTTATTTACCACATAGAACGTTAGACATGACGTCATATTGACGTCATGCCTCCAGTGAGAAGATTACAACATCAATATGATCTTATGGAAATCTCCAAAGGATGAGAATGTGAG
>NW_013682229.1:0-2889 GCF_000517525.1 Limulus polyphemus | reverse complement strand
TATATGTATTAATATACAGAGATCACTGAAACACGTGTTGTGGATGACAGATGTCACTAGATATGTATTAGTTAGTATACAGAGATCACTGAAACACGTGTTGTGGATGACAGATGTCACTAGATATGTATTAGTATACAGAGATCACTGAAACACGTGTTGTGGATGGCAGGTGTCACTAGATATGTATTAGTATACAGATATCACTGAAACACGTGCTGTGGATGACAGATGTCACTAGATATGTATTATTATAGAGAGATCACTGAAACACGTGTTGTGGATGACAGAATGTCACTAGATATGTATTAGTATACAGAGATCACTGAAACACGTGTTGTGGATGGCAGGTGTCACTAGATATGTATTAGTATACAGAAACATTATAACACGTGTCGTGGATGACAGAGGTCACTAGACATATATTAATATGTGTACAGAGACATTATAACATATGTTGTGGATGACAGGTGTCACTAGACATATATTAATATGTGTACAGAGACATTATAATATATGTTGTGGATGACAGATGTCAATATACATGTATTAATATGTGTACAGAGACATTATAACACGTGTTGTGAATGACAGATGTCAATATACATGTATTAGTATACAGACATTAAAACACGTGCCAGTATGTGTACATAGGTCACCGAAACACGTGTTGTGGATGACAGAGGTCAATAAACAAGTATTAGTTAGTGTACAGATACATCATAACACTTGTCAGTATGTGTCATAGGTCACCGAAACACGTGTCGTGGATGACAGAGGTCAATAAACAAGTATTAGTTAGTGTACAGATGCATCATAACACTTGTCAGTATGTGTACAAATATTACTGAAACAGGCGTCAGTATGTGTTATATTGATTGTATGATTTATTTGACTGATGTTAGCGCCACCCAGCGGGTGATTTCAAAAATCATAGCAAACTTTGTTTTCACTTTAGCTTCAATCAAGATCTCTATTATGCTATTTTTGAAACGTAATTACGGTCAGCTTTATGCTATTTTTGTAACGTAATTACGGTCAGCTTTATGCTATTTTTGAAACGTAATTACGGTCAGCTTTATGCTATTTTTGTAACGTAATTACAGTCAGCTTTATGCTATTTTTGAAACGTAATTACGGTCAGCTTTATGCTATTTTTGTGACGTAATTACGGTCAGCTTTATGCTATTTTTGTAACGTAATTACAGTCAGCTTTATGCTATTTTTGTGACGTAATTACGGTTAGCTTTATGCTATTTTTGTGACGTAATTACGGTCAGCTTTATGCTATTTTTGTGACGTAATTACGGTCAGCTCTCTATCTTGCAATTTCATTTCAATATCCATGTTTCCAATGATAAACAAATCGTTATAATATTTTAGGTCTCGTTATGAGTTTGAGATTTCGTTCTTCGTGGTTTATTCATATAGGTATCAACAAATAGATGTTTCCATTCTTAAGTCCTGTAAGAGACTGCCAGAAGGATAAAATTAAGTAGAAAAACTCCGTCAAAGTATCATGTTATCATATTCAACGAAACTCCTTAACTTAAGCCTACTTGTTTTATTTTTCTTACAATAACTTGTGTTTTTAGTGTTGCATGTATTTGAAGACTGATTTCACCAATGATCGAATTGTTTCTCTATGACACATTATTCAATAAACTAGACACAGAAATGTTTACTAAGTTCTGCAAATGAATGTCTTTCACGTTACACGTGTATCTATAAGTATAATATGCGATTTACTGAAAATCCTTGAAATATTATTGTATTCCTAGAAATATTGTTGTAGAAATAAACAATAGTTGGTTAATGTTACTGATAAAGTATTCCTAGAAATATTGTTGTAGAAATAAACAATAGTTGGTTAATGTTACTGATAAAGTATTCCTAGGAATATTGTTGTAGAAATAAACAACAGTTGGTTAATGTTACTGATCAGGCATTCCTAGAAATATTATTGTAGAAATAAACAATAGTTTGTTAATGTTACTGATCAGGCATTCCTAGAAATATTGTTGTAGAAATAAACAATAGTTGGTTAATGTTAGTGATCAGGCATTCCTTGAAATATTATTTTATTCCTAGAAATATTGTTGTAGAAATAAACAATAGTTGGTTAATGTTACTGATAAAGTATTCCTAGAAATATTATTGTAGAGATAAACAATGGTAGGCTTATGTTACTGTTCAGAGGTTTTTGAGCAATATAGTTTAAAGGCTGACGTGAAAGCTCAGTAGTGCAATGATTTTAACAATAAGTAGAATGTAACCATAGACCGAATAATAAGTGAAACACTTACCATAAAACAACTAGTTTAACATGAATACATTCAAAACATTATTTTGATGTCGAACTGGTACTAACACTCCAATAAAACAAGTTTCTCAACATAAAATCAACATACGCTTTTTCTTTATTGTTAGGAATCTCTCGAGAATACAAATGAGAAGTAGACAACGTTCCAATACTTAACCCTAAGAGATTGAACTCTTACAAAACCTGATAAAAGTTGTGTATCTAGTGTTTTAGAGAGGTTTATTCTGCCAGAACATTTAATAATGAGAATATACTGATACACCTAAGAAAATCTTAGAACTTTGAAACGCAATATATACAATAGAGGTGTAAGAAAACATTACTATTTAAATAAAATAAATGATTGTCACAATATTAGTTATTTCAACAACACATAAAGATAAGATAAGTATAAGATCAATGAAAAAGTATATCAAAATATTGATTATTTCAACAATAGATAAAGATAAAATCAGCATGAGATCAATGAAAAAGTATATCAAAATATTAGTTATTTCAACAATAAAGATTAAAATCAGTATGAGATCAATGAAAAAGTATATCACAATATCAGTTATTCAACAATA
>NW_013682228.1:0-2890 GCF_000517525.1 Limulus polyphemus | reverse complement strand
AAAGGATATTACTAAGGTACAAAAACAAACAAACATTGGACTGAAAGGATATTACTAAGGTTCAAAAACAAACAAGCATTGGACTGAATGGATATTACTAAGGTTCAAAAACAAACAAACATTGGACTGAAAGGATATTACTAAGGTTCAAAAACAAACAAACTTTGGACTGAAAGGATATTACTAAGGATATTAGTAAGGATATTACTAAGGTTCAAAAACTTGTTCTAGTCTTTTTGGGTAATTATTGAGTTAAAAGATCAGGTCAAAACCCCCAAATTTCATGATGAAAATCCCCAATTTAGAACTGCTGACCAAGATGACAACCAGCCAGCATCCGCTGTTCCTTAGTAATATCCTTTCAGTCCAATGCTTGTTTGTTTTTGAACTTTGGACTGAAAGGATATTACTAAGGATATTAGTAAGGATATTACTAAGGTTCAAAAACTTGTTCTAGTCTTTTTGGGTAATTATTGAGTTAAAAGATCAGGTCAAAACCCCCAAATTTCATGATGAAAATCCCCAATTTAGAACTGCTGACCAAGATGACAACCAGCCAGCATCCGCTGTTACTCATAACCGAATATCGATATTGACTTTCACTCTTATAACACACCCACAGCTAAACGTGAGAAGCATTTTCTGTGATATATCGTGGGTTCGAACTTTGAACCTTTTAATTTGCAGCCCGACTAATCATAACTCACGCGCGGCCCATGCTAAATCATTTGAGTGAGCAGACATCGACATTCAAGGTGGCCATCTTGATAGTCCACTATACTGGTAATTCATAACTTACCGTTATAAATATGTACCGTGACCCTGGTTTATCATTTGTTTGATATCTAGTTTGTCATGATATATTAAACAGACAGCTTTGAACATTTATCCCAGGTTGCGACTATCAGTGTTCTCTTGAATAGAGTTATTTAAACATTTGTTTAACGACAAGTAAAAGCCTGTCGGCTAACAATACGAAGAATTAACTTGTGGCGGAATGCTACAAGTTCTTCAAATACCTATAGATTGTTGGTTTCTGTTTTGTGAGTGTAAAACATTTAAATAGACCATTTCAATTATCAGTGTTTTCTGTTAGATACGGCTTTGTAATGTAAAGCAATCGGTAAATAAATAACGTATACAAAAGCCTCAAAAATATCATACATCCTAATATTTTATAGTCTAATTTTCTCATTGCCCTAGCTTCTGTTTATCCATACTTCTCAAAGCTTTCAACGTATTGTGTCACTTAAATTCTCATAATAAAGTCTTCAAAATCAATATTTCACATTAAAGCCGAGAATCGTAATGCATGTCGTATCTTTTTAAAGAACCTATTTCGGTAATGAAGAGAAATTCACGTACATTGGGTTTAGTATAGGGAACCATGTCAATGTAATTGATGAAGAGTGTATCCATGGGACGTATGTACTATATCTTAGCAATGATTATCGTAGACATTTAGAATTTTGTTTAACAGAGTCATTGCAACATCATTGTTCATAGTACAGTCATATTTTGGCAATTTAAAAATGATTTACCTTTAATAAGGAAACCTCTTAATCAAGAGGTTAACAAAATATGTAGTTTATTAAATAACTGTTAACAAAATATGTAGTTTATCATATAATTGTTAAGAACAAATGTAGTTTATTAAATGACTGTTAACAAAATATGTAGTTTATTAAATAATTATAACAAAATATGTAGTACATTATTTACAAAACATATTATTTATCATATTATTATTAACAAGATTTGCAGTTTATCATATAATTGTTGGTGTTGGGAAGGGAGCAAACTAGTAATGTATATATATATATGATGGTACCGTGACAGGAGAAGAAAACAAAATATGTGTACGTTTGTTTAGGGTAGTATACTTTTGTTTAAGGTTAGTGTACGTTTGTTTAAGGTTAGTGTATGTTTGTTTAATGTAGTGTAAGTTTGTTTAAGGTAGTGTAGGTTTGTTTTCGGTAGTGTATGTTTGTTTAAGGTTAGTGTATGTTTGTTTAAGGTAGTGTAGGTTTGTTTAAGGTTAGTGTACTTTTGTTTAAGTTCAGTGTACTTTTGTTTAAGGTTATTAACTTTTGTTTAAGGTTAGTGTAATTTTGTTTAAGGTTAGTGTACTTTTATTTAAGTTAGTGTACTTTTATTTAAGGTTAGTGTACTTTTATTTAAGGTTAGTGTACTTTTGTTTAAGTTTAGTGTACTTTTGTTTAAGGTAGTGTACGTTTGTTTAAGGTAGTGTACGTTTGTTTAAGGTAGTGTACGGTTTTGTTTAAGGTTAGTGTACTTTTGTTTAAGGTTAGTGTACTTTTGTTTAAGGTTAGTGATACTTTTGTTTAAGGTTAGTGTACTTTTGTTTAAGGTTAGTGTACGTTTGTTTAAGGTTAGTGTACTTTGTTTAAGGTTAGTGAACTTTTGTTTAAGGTTAGTATACTTTGTTTAAGGTTAGTGAACTTTTGTTTAAGGTTAGTGTATGTTTGATTAAGGTAGTGTACGTTTGTTTAAGGTTAGTGTATGTTTGCTTAAGGTAGTGTAGGTTTGTTTAAGGTAGTGTAGGTTTGTTTATGGTTAGTGTACTTTTGTTTAAGTTCAGTGTACTTTTGTTTAAGGTTATTAAACTTTTGTTTAAGTTTAGTGTACTTTTATTTAAGGTTAGTGTACTTTTGTTTAAGTTTAGTGTACTTTTGTTTAAGGTAGTGTACGTTTGTTTAAGGTAGTGTAGGTTTGTTTAAGGTAGTGTAGGTTTGTTTCCGGTAGTGTAGGTTTAGTTAAGTTTAGTGTACTTTTGTTTAAGGTAGTGTACGTTTGTTTAAGGTTAGTGTATGTTTGTTTAAGGTAGTGTAGGTTTGTTTCCGGTAGTGTAGGTTTATTTCCGGTAGTG
>NW_013682227.1:0-2891 GCF_000517525.1 Limulus polyphemus | reverse complement strand
GTTATAATTTCTGTAACTATAGTTACACCTAGGTGTTCATGGAGTATTTGTACCAAGTAAGGCTAAAGATGACTATGGTGGTTATCAATTCGGTAACTAGAGTTACACCTAGGTGTTCGTGGAGTTGTTGTACCAAGAAAGGTTAACGATTAGAATGGTTATGAATTAGGTAACAAGAGTTTCACCTAGGTATTCGTGGAGTTGTTGTACCAAATAACGCTAAAGATGAGTATGGTGGTTGTAAATTCTGTAACTAGAGTTACACCTAGGTGTTCATGGAGTAGATGTACCAAGTAAGGCTAAAGATGACTATGGTGGTTATAAATTCGGTAACTATAGTTACACCTAGGTATTCGTGGAGTTCTTGTACCAAGTAAACGCTACAGATGAGTATGGGGGTTACAAATTTGTGTAACTAGAGTTAAACCTAAGTTTTCATGGAGTAGTTGTACCAAGTAAGGCTAAATATGAGTTTGGTGGTTATAAATTCTGTAACTAGAGTTTCACCTAGGTGTTCATGGAGTAGTTGTACCAAGTAAGGCTAAAGATGACTATGGTGGTTATAAATTCGGTAACTAGAGTTACACCTATGTGTTTGTGGAGTTGTTGTACCAAGAAAGGTTAACTATGAGTATGGTTATGAATTAGGTAACTAGAGTTTCACCTAGGTATTCGTGGAGTTGTTGTACCAAATAACGCTAAAGATGAGTATGGTGGTTAAAAATTCTGTAACTAGAGTTACACCTAGGTGTTTATGGAGTAGTTGTACCAAGTAACGCTAAAGATGTGTATGGTGGTTATAAATTCTGTAACTAGAGTCACACCTAGGTGTTCATGGAATAGTTGTACCAAATAACGCTAAAGATGTGTATGGTGGTTATAAGTTCGGTAACTAGAGCTACTCCTAGGTGTTCGTGGAGTAGTTGTACCAAGTAAGACTAAAGATGAGTAAGGTGGTTATAAATTCAATAACTATAGTTACACCTAGGTGTTGGTGGAGTTGTTGTACCAAATAACGCTAACGATGAGTATGGTGTTACATATTCAGTAACTAGAGTAACACTTATGTGTTCATGGAGTAGTTGTTCCAAGTAAGGCTAAAGATGAGTATGGTGGTTATAAATTCGGAAACTAGAATTACACGTAGGTGTTGATGGAGTAGTTGTGCCAAGTAAGGCTAAAGATGAGTATGGTGGTTATAAATTCTGTAACTAGAGTTACACCTAGGTGTTCATGGAGTAGTTGTACCAAGTAAGACTAAAGATGAGTAAGGTGGTTATAAATTCAATAACTATAGTTACACCTAGGTGTTCGTGTAGTTGTTGTACCAAATAACGCTACAGATGAGTATGGTGGTTACAAATTTGTTCACTAGAATTACACCGAGGTGTTCGTGGAGTTGTTCTACCAAATAACGCTAAAGATGACTATGGGGGTAAGAAATTCGGTAACTAGAGTTAAACTTAAGTGTTCGTGGAAATAGTTGTACCAAGTAAGGCTAAAGATGAGTATGGGGTTAAACATTCAGTAACTATAATTACCCCTAGGTGTTCATGGAGTAGTTGTTCCAAGTAAGGCTAAAGATGAGTATGGTGGTTATAAATTCGAAAACTAGAGTTACACCTAGGTGTTCATGGAGTAGTTGTTCCAAGTAAGACTAAAGATGAGTATGGTTGTTATAAATTCGGAAACTAGAATTACACGTAGGTGTTGATGGAGTAGTTGTACCAAGTAAGGCTAAAGATGAGTAGGTTGGTTATAAATTCAATAACTAGAGTTACACCTAGGTGTACCTGGAGCAGTTGTACCAAGTAAGGCTAAAGATGAATATGGTGGTTATAAATTCGATAACTAGAGTTACACCTAAGTGTTCATAGAGTAGTTGTACCAAGTACGTCTAAGATTAATTTGGTGGTTATAAATTCGGTAACTAGAGTGACACCGAAGAGTTCGTGGATTTGTTGTACCAAATAACACTAACGATGAGTATGGGGTTTCACATTCAGTAACTAGAGTTACACCTAGGTGTTCAACGAGTAATTTTACCAAGTGAGACTAAAGATGAGTCTGGTGGTTATAAATTCGGTAACTTGAGTGACACCTAAGTGTTCATGGAGTAGTTGTACCAAGTAAGGCAAAAGATAAGTATGGTGGTTATAAATTCGATAACAAGAGTTCCACCTAGGTGTTCGTTGAGCTGTTCTAACAAAAAACGCTAAAGATGAGTATGGTGGTTATAAATTGGGTAACTATAGTTACACCTAGGTATTCGTAGAGTTCTTGTACCAAATAACGCTACAGATGAGTATGGGGTTACAAATTTATGTAACTAGAGTTAAACCTAAGTTTTCATGGAGTAGTTGTACCAAGTAAGGCTAAAGATGAGTTTGGTGGTTATAAATTCTGTAACTAGAGTTACACCTAGGTGTTCATGGAGTAGTTGTACCAAGTAACGCTAAAGATGAGTATGGTGGTTACAAATTCGGTAACAAGAGTTACACCTTGGTGTTTATGGAGTAGTTGTACCAAGTAACCACCATACACATCTTTAGCCTTATAAATTCGGTAAATAGAACTACACCTAGGTGTTCGTGGAGTTGTTGTACCAAGTATGGCTAACGATGAGTATGGTGGTTATAAATTACGTAACTAGAATTACACCTAGGTATTCGTGGAGTTGTTGTACCAAATAACGCTAAAGACGAGTATGGTGGTTACAAATTCGTTAACTAAAGTTACACCTAGGTGTTTATGGAGTAGTTGTACCAAGTAAGGCTAAAGATCAGTATGGTGGTTATAAATTCTGTAACTAGAGTTACACCTAGGTGTTCATGGAGTAGTTGTACCAAGTAAGGCTAAAGATGAGTATGGTGGTTATAAATTCGGTAACT
>NW_013682226.1:2191-3891 GCF_000517525.1 Limulus polyphemus | reverse complement strand
TGAGGGTTGATCTTATAGCTACACAAGAGAACTTGCATCTGGGCAAAATCTAGTAGTATTTCATGTAATGAAAGTATGCATTGATTCTAGTTTCTGACTGATAATGAAATGGAGTTCAAAGTAATATTCTGTTTTAACTGTTTCTTTATTAAAGTTATTATGTATGCATGTAAATAAGCTGTTTGGTTTGCCTTTTCAAGATTCACTTTTAAACCATATAGTTGCTATTTTTATCATGAAGTATTTTTACATATTCAGTGTATAGCCTTTATAAAACTTTACTCGTCTACCTGATTTTAGATCTTCCACTGTACTAGCACAGGTTTGAGACATTATTCATGGGTCAGTTAAGAAGGGTTCAATGTGCACCAGTCCAGTGTTCACTATAAATTTAAAAAAGACTGAAATTCCTTCCCATCCTTGTGGTACAAATTAAACTTAATGAGACCAACACTTGTGAGAAAATACATGTCTTTGCCACGCAATCCCAACACAACCAATTTTGACACCAAAAGAATCTGAAACTATTTATATCACTGCTTGGGACTTGCAAGAAGATATTGTTACGCCTCCAGTCGTTAGTTAATTTTCCGTAAATTCTTTCCGTCTAAACTTTAGCGACACAAGTCCTTTCTTAAATAAAACTGGTTTATTCTTTCCGAATACAACTTTACGATACACTTAATTTCAACAGTTGCTCTATAACAACGCTATAACTCACGTCTCACGTGGCCAACAATATTCTGTCCGCATACATTCTATTACTCATTACCTCGTTCCGTCACGTTGTGAGCGTCTTATATATACCAGACTACCCCCAATCTAGTAGTCTCCCGATAATTCATGAAGGTTCGAGAAGGATGTGGCGTGATACTCGTCACGTGACCTCGCTGACGCAACAATATCATTAAAACCCCAGATAAGTTGGTTGACATGCACATAAATAGTTCACGAAAACCTAAAATTATGCTTACCTCGCTGTAAAAGTTAGTAAAAGAAAAAAGTACAAAATTGTATGTATCTCTGTTTGGGACTCGTAAAAAGGTATCTTTGTACCAAATCCCAAGTAAATTGGCTTTAATACGGCGGAGTAATTCTAAAAAAAATAAATTTATGCTTTTTGTGGCATCTTGACCCTCCCCTATCATTACTAAAGATGAGCAAGTCCAACATTTTTGTTTGTCAAAAAAGGACACAGCTAGTAGAAAATCGTCAAATTTAGCTTCTCGAAAAAAGTCGTTACAATTCCCGATGATCTTGCTTTTATGGAGGCCGAGTTCTTTGTTTTATCAAAAGGGCTTAATTTTGTGCCCACCCGCAACCGACCAGATGAATATTCTTTGAAGCAGACGTGGATTTTTTTTTCTTCTGGCGATGTCGTTTAACTTAAAGACTCACTTTTCAAAACAAGACTCATGTGGACAAAATACTAACAACACTGTCAATATTGATTCCAATGGAACTTCAACTCCTACCACGCCCGATTTTACCCTTGGTGACACTCTTCCCGTTGATTTTATTTGTATCGCACCTACAACAGCAACACCCATTAGATCTAATCCTTTCAAATGCCTCGTTGCCCCCCCCCCCAGTGGCACAGCGGTATGTCTGCGGACTTACAACGCTAGAAACCGGGTTTCGATACCCGTGGTGGGCAGAGCACAGATAGCCCTTGTGTAGCTTTGTGCATAATTAAAAAC
>NW_013682226.1:0-1191 GCF_000517525.1 Limulus polyphemus | reverse complement strand
CTTCTTACCTCCGAGATATCCTCCTGTTAAACTATCATGGGATTGACGCAACATAACTTTCCGTAATTTTCTCGGTATAACCGTTTGCCAGGTCGTCACCTTCCCATCTGCAGTTTCCCATCTCCGGAGAAGAATACCATCTTCAAGTTCAAATGGTCCCATTGTGCCCAATAGTTCTTTGTCACAGGGCTTAAGCTAGACACCTTCTCCCAAGCAGGGCGCAAACACTTGCTTTTAAAAAATCAATTATTGCTTTAATATCTATACCTGATTCCACTTCACCATCATCAACTTCTTCAGCCTCTTTGACTTCAGCTTGATGGCACCTAGTTAGTTCAACCTCTCTTTTAACAGTACTGGAACTTGGCCTTTGTTGTTCCCTATCAAAATTAATTTTAAACTTCCTCAGTAGTAAGTAGTCCAACCCTAATATGCATTGGTCTTCAATGTCAGCCAAGTATACTTTGTGTCTGTTCTTCGTGCCTATGAGCTCAATAGTTACCCACACTGGTCCCCACAACCTTGTAGAATGTCCTGTCACACCACAGAGCTTCTGTATGGCTTCTGGTACTCCTTTGTGATCCAGCATCTTGATACTCACAAGGGTTTGCCGAGACACAGAATCTATAACAAAGTTGCACATTTGGCCATCCAGCTTTCCTGTCACGTAGATACTATGTGTGCTTGACATTTTACATCTAGCTGTTGGGGCTTTCATGATGGGGTTGGTGGGCGTCCCTCAACACGAACCACTACTGGTTTCCCCGAGGCTAACTTATTGGTAGTATTCCTCGTACACTGGCTCCTCATATGTCCTTGCTCTCCACAGTTCCAACAACCTTTCTGGGTAGCAGCCGTTCCTATCATGGCATCTTCCCTGTGTTGAAGTTGCCAGCACTGAGCTCTCTTGTTACAGTGCCAGAAAAGTCCCTCAAACTTCTCTGAAAGCTGCCCTTTCTGACCTTGAATCCCAATGACTGTACCAACCTTGGTAACTCTGTGCTGGACTTAATGTAGGATTCAAATTCAAGAGCTCTGGCCATTGCATCCTGCATAGTAGAAGGGCGTGCTTGCTTCACTTGTATCTTCAGTTGTGGACTGTCCAAGGCATCTACAAACTGATCCTTCAGCAAAAGCTTGAGGACATTGAGTTGTGCAGTTGGGTAGGCCTTGTGTGCCATACTTTCCAAA
>NW_013682225.1:0-2892 GCF_000517525.1 Limulus polyphemus | reverse complement strand
GTAAATACGTAGTGTTTACGTATAAATATATAAGAAACAGCTATCTGTAAATACCTGTGTTTACGTATATATTTCTATATATAAGAAACAGCTATCTGTAAATACCTGTGTTTACGTATAAATATATAAGAAACCGCTATCTATAAATACCTGTGTTTACGTATAAATATATAAGAAACAGCTATCTATAAATACGTAGTGTTTACGTATAAATATATAAGAAACAGCTATCTGTAAATACCTGTGTTACGTATAAATATATAAGAAACAGCTATCTATAAATACCTGTGTTTACGTATATATTTCTATATATAAGAAACAGCTATCTGTAAATACCTGTGTTTACGTATATATTTCTATATATAAGAAACAGTTATCTATAAATACCTGTGTTTACGTATATATTTCTATATATAAGAAACAGTTATCTGTAAATACGTGTGTTTACGTATATATTTCTATATATAAGAAACAGCTATCTGTAAATACCTGTGTTTACGTATATATTTCTATATATAAGAAACAGCTATCTATAAATACCTGTGTTTACGTAGAAATATATAAGAAACAGCTATCTATAAATACCTGTGTTTACGTATAAATATATAAGAAACAGCTATCTATAAATACCTGTGTTTACATAAAATATATAAGAAACAGCTATCTATAAATACCTGTGTTTACATAAAAATATATAAGAAACAGTTATCCATAAATACCTGTGTTTACGTATAAATATATAAGAAACAGCTATCTGTAAATACCTGTGTTTACGTATAAATATATAAGAAACAGCTATCTATAAATACCTGTGTTTACATAAAAATATATAAGAAACAGCTATCTGTAAATACCTGTGTTTACGTATAGATATATAAGAAACAGCTATCTATAAATACCTGTGTTTACGTATAAATATATAAGAAACAGCTATCTATAAATACCTGTGTTTACGTATAGATATATAAGAAACAGCTATCTATAAATACCTGTGTTTGCGTAGAAATATATAAGAAACAGCTATTTATAAATACCTGTGTTTACGTAGAAATATATAAGAAACAGCTATCTATAAATACCTGTGTTTACGTATAAATGTATAAGAAACAGTTAGCTATAAATACCTGTGTTTACGTATAAATATATAAAAAACAGCTATCTATAAATACCTGTGTTTACGTATAAATATATAAAAAACAGCTATCTATAAATACCTGTGTTTACGTAGAAATATATAAGAAACAGCTATCTATAAATACCTGTGTTTGCGTATATATTTCTATATATAAGAAACAGTTATCTGTAAATACCTGTGTTTACGTATAGGTATATAAGAAACAGCTATCTATAAATACCTGTGTTTACGTATAAATATATAAGAAACAGCTATCCGTAAATACCTGTGTTTACGTAGAAATATATAAGAAACAGCTATCCGTAAATACGTGTGTTTACATAGCTATAGAAATCTATGAGATTTCACACAAGTGAATAGCTTTATGAGAATCTAACTTGAGGATCGCTTTGTAATCCTGGCAATTGAAATAAAAACCAAGAAAAACTCTAGAGTAAAAAAGAAACAGTTGGTTGTATAAACATACTTGATATACGATGGTTGTATAAACATACTTATATACAAACACCATTTCTTTCCAAAAATAAACTTTTCCGATGATGTTTTTTTTTTTTATTTCCATTCCTCGAGGAACACACATTAAACAAATTTCATCAGCGGAAGTTCTTTGGTTTGCGAAACTCAATTACTGGAAACGGAAACGTTCAAAGTTTATCTCCAGTTCTAGCTGGAATAAAATTAGAAGCTTTCAACGAACACATGCAGTATTTATCACATTGCTTCAGACGTGCATGGTTTCATGCGAGTGTTATCTCTTACGGTGTCGCTCTCCCATCAATTACTCTCGTTCTTGTAAACGTTCATTTTTCTTTACCGGTTTGTTTGTTTCTTGATAAGCTGCACAATGGCTGTCGGTGCTGTGCCCATCAGAGGTATCGAAACCCGATTTTCAGTGTCATAAGCCTAAAGAATTATCACAGATCCATTGGAGAGCTCTACTTATCGAACGAATTGTTGTTTTAAAGAAAAAAACTACACAATGGGCTCTGTCCAACGCGGGAAATCGAACCTCGAATTTTATCATTGCAAGCCCATAAACTTAGTGCTGGTTCACGAGGAGTAATCAAAATTATTTTCCCTTATTTGTTATTGATTGAAAATTATTTAATTGAATTGTTTGTTGATAATTAAGCCCAAAGCTTCACAATGGGCTATCTGTGGTCTGCCCATCACGAGTATCGAAACCCGGTTTCTAGCATTGTAAGTCCGTAGATATACTGAGGGACAAATATATATATATTGAAAAAATAACAACAAAAACAAAACAAGGTATGAATCTAAGTGAAAGTCAGTTTATTGTATACGTTTAATATATATATACGGAGTGAAAGTCAGTTTATTGTATACTAGATTCATAGCTTGTATATATATATATATATATGAGTGAAAGTCAGTTTATTGTATACTAGATTCATAGCTTGTTTATATATATATATATACTAGATTCATAGCTTGTTTAATAGTGAAAGTCAGTTTATTGTATACGTTTAATATATATATACGGAGTGAAAGTCAGTTTATTGTATACTAGATTCATAGCTTGTTTAATATATATATACTACGAGTGAAAGTCAGTTTATTGTATACTAGATTCATAGCTTGTTTAATATATATAGAGCTATGAATCTAGTATACAATAAACTGACTTTCACTCGTATATATATATTAAACAAATTATGAATCTAGTATACAATAAACTGACTTTCACTCGTATATATATATAAACAAGCTATGAATCTAGTATACAATTAACTGAC
>NW_013682224.1:0-2892 GCF_000517525.1 Limulus polyphemus | reverse complement strand
ATGTATTTTAGAATAGTTTCTTTGTTTTACTATGTCATCAGACTAGCCTGAGGATATATTTTAGAATAGTTTATTTGTGTTACTATGTCATCAGACTAGGCTGAGGATGTGCTTTAGAATAGTTTCTTTGTGTTACTATGTCATCAGACTAGGCTGAGGATGTACTTTAGAATAGTTTCTCTTTGCGTTACTATGTCATCAGACTAGGCTGAGGATATATTTTAGAATAGTTTCTTTGTGTTACTATGTCATCAGACTAGGCTCAGGATGTACTTTAGAATAGTTTCTCTTTGCGTTACTATGTCATCAGACTAGGCTGGGGATGTACTTTAGAATAGTTTCTTTGTATTACTATATCATCAGACTAGGCTGAGGATGTACTTTAGAATAGTTTGTCTTTGTGTTACTATGTCATCAGACTAGGCTGAGGATGTACTTTAGAATAGTTTCTTTGTATTACTATGTCATCAGACTAGGCTCAGGATGTACTTTAGAATAGTTTCTTTGTATTACTATCTCATCAGACTAGGCTGAAGATGTACTTTAGAATAGTTTGTCTTTGTGTTACTATGTCATCAGACTAGGCTGAGGATGTACTTTAGAATAGTTTCTTTGTATTACTATGTCATCAGACTAGGCTGAGGATGTATTTAGAATAGTTTCTTTGTGTTACTATGTCATCAGACTAGGCTGAGGATGTATTTTAGAATAGTTTCTTTGTGTTACTATGTCATCAGACCAGGCTGTGGATGTACTTTAGAATAGTTTTTCTTTTAGTTTATGTATTTATAAGATTGTGTAGACAGAAACATAAGCGACTGCGTCTCTTTCTTAATGGTTTGTTAAATTCTTACACAAATCTCAAGGGATGAAGCAGTTACACAAAGTTCGAAGTATATTTAATTGTTAGCTCTATCTTCTTAATGCGTCACAATACTAGTTCAAATAAAACGGACTTTGGTGCAGTGACGTCACAATACTAGTTCGAATAAAACGGACTTTTGTACAGTGACGTCACAATACTAGTTCGAATAAAACGGACTTTTGTACAGTGACGTCACAATACTAGTTCAAATAAAACGGACTTTGGTGCAGTGACGTCACAATACTAGTTCGAATAAAACGGACTTTAGAACAGTGACGTCACATTATTAGTACGTATAAAGCGTACTTTAAAACAGAGACGCCACAATATTAGTTCGAATAAAGCGGAATTTTGTACAGTTACGTCACAATATTAGTTCGAACAAAGCGCACTTTTGCACTCTTTGTTTAACATTGATCTTAACCCTAAGGCCAAACTTTTATACAGCAATTTAATTTGTTTAATAATCTAAATAATTTAATGTAAAAAAAAATAGACATTATTTATGAAAGAAACTTTAAGCCTAAAAATAAAAGAGTAATTCTTTTTCAACTTAAATTCAATTATAATGTATGCTGATATTTTTCGTTGGTTAGTTCATTTGCAGTATTATGTTTTAACGCCTCCAGGTGGCTCAGATGCACAAATGGAAGAATATTTTCTGATTTAATATTAATATATTTATTAATTTACTACCTTGTACAAACGCTGATCAATAACAGGATTAATGACGAGCCCGCTGAACTACAGTATATATCACAGTATCGTTATGATACTCAAGTATCTCCACTGCACTAATCAGATAGGCGGTTGGTTATAACTAGATTTTTTCCGAAGTGCAAAAGTAGCCCTCGTAAATTAAAATCTACCGCGTTTTTTCTTCTTTTTTTTTATCTGTAGCTAGAACGTTCTTGTCGTCTTTGGAAATCGATCTAACTTCTTATTGACAGGTTTATTCTATTTGTTTTTATTTTATATAAAAATGATGTATAAGTAAGAATGGTCAGCTTCTAGAAATTTTGAGGTTCAAATTAAATCAGAAAATTTGTCCTTTCTCAGTGGAATATTCATTTTCTGTGTTAAGAAGTCTCCATAACTAACTAAGGACAGGCGCTTGTTCCTTATTACGACGCGATAGTGTAATTGAAGAACAAAGGGTTAGAAACGTTTCAAGATGAAAGAAATATTACAAAAAATGTTTACCCTATTCATTCAGGTCAACATATAAATACATGTGTAAAATAATAAGAATATCAATGTATAATATAACATCTGAATAGTAATACAGTTAACAAATTATTTTCTAAAGTTAACTTAATTTAATTATAAAATTCTCACAAAAAGATACTTTTTGTTCACGTGTTAAACTAGATCGTTTACTAGAATAAGTAGTTAATTCATGGAATTTCTAATCAATAGTTCTTTAGGTGTCTAAGTAAACTAGCCAGAACTTTACGTGATACAATGATCTTAACAGCAGTTTTACTGTGTGTACCAGAATGGTTTACTTGTGAAATGGGTGAGAAGTCCAGCGATGATTGGGCGAGTAAAGACATGGTTACAGGGATAGATAAGAGTAACAGTAAAAACCTATGGTAACTCTTGAACAATCAGGTGATTAGTCTTCGCTATGACTGACCTTTTCCAGAGTGTCGGTGGTCATTTCTACAAGAGAATGTACAGAATGAGGAGAAAATGGTATTAACTAGATGTACCTCCGCAGGGTTCCCGAAAGTGTTTTGTGTGAAGAATAAATAAAACCAAAACTAAGAGTAACAAATACTTTTATTTCTTTATTTTGAAGTTCATACTTCATTCTGTGTTGTAGTCTACAGAGTGCATAATTCTTCTCGTAATTCACGGCATGGGCATGTTTTACCGACGTCACACAGTGCAAATTGTAACGTTGAGCTTCCCTTATATGACATTATTATAGTGTCTACTGACTGACTGACAGACGACACATTACTGTATAGTGGTGTGAGAGGTTAAAATAGGTAAATACGTGGTTTGAAAGCTATACAGTT
>NW_013682223.1:1832-3998 GCF_000517525.1 Limulus polyphemus | reverse complement strand
GAAGACAGTTGGTCAACAGTAATCACCGCTAATTTTATAGTACTGGGTCGCGAACTCTCGGATTCATAGTTCGTACATGGTAACCAATAAGCCAATCCAACCCATAATAGATATAGTGTAAATATGAATAAACGTAACTATATGTACATATATATATATATATATATGTGTGTGTGTGTGTGTACACATAAATATATTCACATATGGTTATCATGTAATTATAGTCCTCATGTCTCAAAAAACAAAATCTTGAACTGTTTTGTAGGATTAACATTACTATATGAATTAAAAGTATATATATATATGTGTGTGTGTGTACACATAAATATATTCACATATGGTTATCATGTAATTATAGTCCTCATGTCTCAAAAAAACAAAATCTTGAACTGTTTTGTAGGATTAACATTACTATATGAATTAAAAGTGTGAAGAAAATTTGTAGATAACCAACGAATAAATATGACATTAATTAGCAGAGTATATTTATATATTTGAATAATTGCATGTAGATTCTTTTAGTTCTACTGTTGACCGCAAGAGATAATTACTGGATGGGTTCCACATCCTAAAATACGCAGCGTGGTGTGATATATATATGTGCCAGGTTTCTTGCTTTATATCCAAAATAAGAGCATTTCGGCTTACCTACCAGGCTGTAGGGTGAGTCATGGCTATGTACTTAAGCAAGTAATTAGTCAGAGGAGAATTTTATATTTAGTATTATTAGATGCTATTTATTGAGAACAACCCACAAAGTTAAGTAAAATTCTGATGTTCTGTATATATATATATATAACATCTTTCCAAGTTACACGAACTTCAAACAGTCAATAATTACAATGGCGAACTCATCATATAATTAATTAAGTGATGATTAAGTGCCTCATATACGTTTGACTTCTAAATGGGATTCGAAAACGTGCTGCACTATAGAATTATATTGGTGATTATTGTTTGTAGCACTGGCATAATTCTATATTTAAATATAGCAGTGATACACATATTTTATCTTGGATATGCTGTATGTTTTAAAAGAAAAAGAAAACCTTAGACGTAGATGATATCTGGAAATGTGCAGTTTATAATAAAGCTCGAATTAAGTGATTCATCACAAGACTAGTCAAGTGAGAAATATTTCTTTGGCTATTCAGTCATGAACTGTATAGAACACGAAAAATAACCTTACTGAGATCACTTTTTACTCTTCAACAATTTCGATATTAGAATTGTATAAAGAGACCTGCCTAATACAACGGGATACATTTACATTGGCTTGGTTGTTTAACTTGATTGTTGAAGTGGGTGAAGGTGTCAACATTATAAACAACCTTCTGTCACGTTAATTGTCCTGAAATGCATAGGTGTCACACAGAGCATAAAATAACCTAAATCAGATTGCGATGAAAACTTCCATAGTTATAGTACCATAATTTATATTTACTACTTTACGCTTGAAAAAATAACGATCTCTGTGTCTACCGGTATGCAAGTTAGAGTAAAAATTTTGATACTCCTGAAAAAATAGGGTAAATATATCTACATATATATTTATTTATTAACAGATAGAATAATTCATACCTGTAATTCGGTGATAGATTGAGACGTTTATTGGATTTCATTAAGTAGATCTGTACGACAGAATGAGCAGGTAAAATATATATGTATCTGTTGCCTGTGCATTATAACAATATGAAACGTACTTTTCTGTTTATATATCTACCTAGCACTCAACTAAATCTGTGGTATTGTTAATTAAATATCTGTATCCTGTGTGTCATTCTTGACGGCGAAGTCCAGTCCTGATTAAATGTGTGTTGTTCTTTTAGTGTGCGGGAGAAGGGACGGTGTTGTTGGAAGCCTAGGCACTGTAAAACATCTGTATTCAGTGGCCTGTGTTTGTATCCCATAATGTTTCTAGACTGGAAGTTATAATTGTTGTTCTTCTCAATTTAGATCCCTTCATCAACATCAGTAAACTTCTGTATATCTATAGAAATACAATGGTCTCGCACTTTCCAAGGCTAATTATATAGGTCATCACATTCCCTACACCTTAGCAGCATTTTACCTGCGATATCTTTTCATCAAAAAAGTTATGTTTACTCTTATAGTCCTCAGACTGTCTTAACTTCAACATTCAGGTAACAAACAGCATTGGGTCCC
>NW_013682223.1:0-727 GCF_000517525.1 Limulus polyphemus | reverse complement strand
GTACTTGTGTATATATCTGTGCGTATTAAATGTACTAAAACTCAAGTTGTAGAGTATAGAAGGGTAATTCAATAACATCACCCAATCAAGAAACCAATAGACTACGATAAAAAGGTACCATAGGAAGCATATCAAGTGCTGTTTGAAAAAACAAGGCACTCCAGATTAACCTGGTTGATTATTTTTCAAAAAAGTTTGGTAGATATGAAGAATATGTGTATCATCATTAGGGCCTATGAACACAACTATTAAATACAGGTCGATATTGGAGAAAACATTACAAAAAGTAAGGTCGTACAAGTCGTATGTCCATTTCAAAGAATGCCAGAACTAGTCAGTTTAAGAAATAGAATCTAGAAAGTCTGATGTTAACTTTTCAAATAAGGTGAGTTTACAATCTCATTAACATATGTTAAATGACCAAAAAGTCTGAAATTCTAAAGTTAAACACCACAGTTTGCAAATCTTTCTTGTAGTATGCCAACTACCTTTTCCAGTGAACTCATGACTAATGTCAAATATATAGGATAGCTCATAAAACTGAAACTGGAGATGCAGTCCCAATATATTATTTGCCAGACAACTCCCAATTGTAAAGCATTCTGGAGCCCTCAAGGAAACAGAGATCATGGAAGAAGTTATAGAACCAAGTACTAGACTGGACATGACCTATTGTACTTGAAGAAGGGTGGAACTGCAAGGATTTGTGTGTGCTTCCGAAAGTAAA
>NW_013682222.1:0-2894 GCF_000517525.1 Limulus polyphemus | reverse complement strand
ACACATTTATAGGAGTAGTGTATTAATCTTTCTACTCCATAACATAGTCGTGATGTGTGTGTGACACTTTTTTAGTACGTGACACATTTATAGGAGTGATGTATTAATCTTTCTACTCTCTAACATAGTCGTGATGTGTGTGTGACACACTTTTTAGTACGTGACACATTTAGAGGAGTGGTGTATTAATATTTCTACTCCATAACATAGTCGTGATGTGTGTGTGTGACACTTTTTTAGTACGTGACACATTTATAGGAGTGGTGTATTAATATTTCTACTCCATAACATAGTCGTGATGTATGTGTGACACACTTTTTTAGTACGTGACACATTTATGGAAGGAGAGGAGTAACATTTATTTTCCCTTGCATGACTTTAAAATTATATAGCAGTTTTTATTATCTCGCTTCAAAAGAAAAATTGCAGATTTTTATATTTTAAACAATACATTTTAATAAAATAATGTATTATATTTTTTAACAATCCCGTGAGCAACTTGAAAATTAGCTTATTTAATAATATATATCAAGCATACCTCCCACTATATAAGAGTATAATCCCACAACCTAAGCCTATTTCTAAATATAAAGTATAGGCCACGTTTTTTAGAAACGTTCGAGATAAAAACATCTGAAAGTTCTACCCTATTTTTGGATTAATAATCAGTTAATGCCGAGCGACAGGAAATGAAAACAAAAGTATGAAAATCTTAAGTTTTTACCGTCCGCTTCTGGTTATTGATTGGATAATATTGTTTTCTTAGTAAGTAATATATATATGTTAGTAAAACCTACGAGAATCCAATTCGTATTAAGACTGGTTTTAATATTCGACTGATTAACTGGGAAGTTATTAGCAGCAGATGTAATATCCTCGTCTATTTTCAAACTCTTTATATTCTGCATACTCCATTGTCGCTGGCATTGTTCCGGAAACCTCACGAAGAGCCGATGTGTATACTAGAAATAAACGACATTATAACACTAAATTTGTTATATTTCTTTAAATTGTAAACTCAACATTTCGTTTTACAGTTTCTTCAGGAGCGTTCCGCTAAAACTCAAACCGTAACTGTCAGTACAAAGTGAGTGGTGATTGTCTAATTAAAGAAATATACAAAATTTGGTGTAATAAGGTCGTTTATGTCTAGCAATAAATTGTCTTTTATACAACAATATGCACTACAGAAATTAAATAATGAGCATATTGTAGCCTTATTCAAGACGGAGGTTGCTAGGGCCACTGAGTGTTGATAAATATTATTGAAATGTCAGTTGAAACGAATAAAAACTATTACTTCGAGCAACAACTGTAGACTGCTCTCCTAATAGAGTAAAACTAATCATTTGCAGGATTTCCTAATTAAATAAGAATTACTCAGTTAGGTTCTCACTTTTAGAAGTTACCTGTTTAATTAAGAAATGCTCATATTTAACCTAGTGTAAGAACCAGTTACTATGGTCCTCACATGTTGAATATCCTGAATGTTGGATCGTTATTTGTAGAACAGCTCAGTAATGTCAGCACTAGGATACTCACTTCTTGACTATTTCTATCAGGTAAGAATTACTTACCTGGATTCTCGTTTGTAGGCTTTTTTAAGACTACGCCGGAGTTGTCACTCGTAGAATCTGTTCATTTTAAATTTCGATGTATTTTAGGTGTTTCATTGAGTTCATTTTCTTCTGTTCAGTTGTTTATGGTTTGAAAGTCGATGTAATAATTTAAACTCATTGATTATTTGGGGCAACTTTTCACCACACCGTTAACAAAAGTTAACTGACAACTGTTAGCTGATTAATGTTTGTTGGGTTAATGATTAGGCCCAGGTGCCTGATTAAGTTTTCGCGGTGAAACTTATGAGGCCTGGCTGTTTTGTTCAGAATAGCTTAATGCAGTAACTAATGAAGCCCATCCATTCCCGTTGACGAATGCTTGATACAGAAACTAATTAGGGCTAACTATTTGACTCTGAAACCTTACCGTGTCCCAACACCGTCAAATTAGCAAGAGAACAGCCAATTAGGTTATAGTGAGTGTCTTTTTTAATTAAAGTAATTTATATTTCTTATAATTTTTCATTGGATGAATTGAAGGCTAACGTTAGTCGATAAAATAACTTTGAAGAGATTATTAAGCACAGAACCTATGTATAATACATATGAACTGCACAGGATTGCGTTTCAAGTTATATCTATTAATATCATTTATCAATTAATACTTAAGTATGTACATACAATAAGTGATTAAATATCATTTTAAAAAGCAAGTAATTATTTGTGGAAATAAAGTTAGTCGTATTTAAATTCCTGAATATTGTCACTACCCTAAATTTCGAGAGCACGTGGGGTAGTGAACGTAGCTGGAATATCAAGTCCACATACATTAAACATATCGTCTTTCAAGTTGTGGCAGCTTCCTTCATTTGTAATTTCGTGTGATATGGTATACAATATCGACACGTTCCAAGTTTGTAGAATTCTACACTTTAACAACACTGTTGCATTCTCACGAGACTTTAAAATTTCAACAGGAACGGCCATTTTTTCGTGCGAGATGTTATAAGTTTGAAACTGGAATGTCGAAGTTTCTATTGCACATTGTTGTTTCAGTCCTAACATTGTTAAACTTTACATTTTCCTTTCCCACCTCTTTTCTCATGTCATTTTTTACATGAATTGGATAATTCAAATATAGAACGTGTTGTTTAAAGGTGAAATCAGAATTAAATTGAGTATTTAAGGAAGAGCTTGTATATTTTTATCATTTGGTTATATAAATAAATGAATTACTCATTGTCCAACTATTAAAATAAAACTAACAATTGCAATAAGGTATGACAAATTCTAGTGAAGTGGGATAATGGAAGATAGAAAGTAATATAATTAAAA
>NW_013682221.1:2448-3662 GCF_000517525.1 Limulus polyphemus | reverse complement strand
ACATGTCAATACAGTCCACGTTGCCACAGCTAGTTATTGAGGTTAAGTATGTTATATTAACATATCATTACAGTCCAATTTGCCACATCTAGGTACTTAGGTTAAGTGTATTATAGTAACATGTCATTACAGGCACCGTTGCCACTTCTAGTTATTGAGGTTAAGTATATTATATTAGTGTATCATTACAGTCCACTTTACAACATCTAGTTATTGAGTTTAATAATATCATAATAACATGTCATTACAGTCCACGTTACCACATCTAGTTATTCAGGTGAAGTATATCATATTAAAACAATTTTGGATCTTGAACATGTCATAACAGTCCATCTTGCCACATCTAGTTATTAAGGTTAAGTATATTATATTAAAATGTCATTACAGTTCACGTTGCAACATCTAGTTATTGAGGTTAAGAATATTATATTAATAAAATTTGGAGCTTTAACAGGTCATTACTGTAGATATTGCCACATCTAGTTATTGAGGTTAAATATATTATATAAACATGTCATAACATTCCACATTGCCACATCTAGTTATTGAGGGTAAGTGTATCATATTAAAATGTCATGACAACCCTCGTAGCCTAATCTAGTTATTGAGGTTAAGTATATTATATTAACTTGTCATTACAGTCCAAGTTGCCACATCTAGTTATTGTGGTTAAGTATATTATATCAACATGTCATTACCGTCCACGTTGACACATCTAGTTATGGAGGTTGTGTATATTATATTAAAATGTCATTACTGTCCACGCTGCCTCATCTAGTTATTGAGTTTAAGTATATTATATTAGCATGTCATTACATTCCACTTTACCACATATAGTTAACGAAGTTAAGTATATTATAATAACATGTCATTACAGTTCACGATACCACATCTAGTTATTCAGGTTAGGTATATTATATTAACATATCATTACAGTCCAAGTTTTCACATCTAGTTACCGAAGTTAAGTATATTATACTCACATGCATTACAGTCCACGTTGTCACATCTAGTTATTGAGGTCAAGTGTATTATATTAACATGTCATTACAGTTCACATTGCCACATCTAGTTATTGAGGGTATGTATATCATATTAAAATGTCATTACAACCCTCGTTGCCTAATCTAATTATTGAGGGTATGTATATCATATTAAAATGTCATTACAACCCTCGTTGCCTAATCTAATTATTGAGGGTATGTATATCATAT
>NW_013682221.1:0-1681 GCF_000517525.1 Limulus polyphemus | reverse complement strand
GTGAAGTATATTATATTAAAATGTCATTACAGTCCACGTTACGACATCTAGTTATTGAGGTGAAGTATATTATATTAAAATGTCATTACAGTCCACGTTACGACATCTAGTTATTGAGGTGAAGTTTCTCATATTAAAACAATTTTGGATCTTGAACATGTTATAACAGTCCATCTTGCGACATCTAGTTATTAAGGTTATGTATATTATATTAAAATTTCATTACAGTCCACGTTGCCAAATCTAGTTATTGAGGTTAAGTATATTATATTAATATGTCATTACAGTCCACGTAACCATATCTATTTGATGAGGCTAATTATATTAACATGTCATTACAATCCACGTTGCCACATCTAATTATTGAGGTTAAGTATATTAATATGTCATTACAGTCCACGTTGCAACATCTAGTTGTTGAGGTTAAGTATATTATATTAACTTGTCATTACAGTCCACGTTACCACATCTACTTATTATGTTAAGTATATTATATTATATAAACATGTCATTACACTCCATGTTGCCACATCTGTTTATTGAGGCTAATTATATTAACATATCATTACAATTCACATTGCCACATCTAGTTATTGAGGGTAAGTGTATCATATTAAAATGTCAATACAACCCTCGTTGCCTAATCTAGTTATTGAGGTTAAGTATTTTATATTAACGTGTCATTACCGTCCACGTTGACACATCTAGTTATGGAGGTTACGTATATTATAGAAACATGTCATTACAATCCACTTTGCTATATCTACACATTGAGATTAATTAGTTTAAAATATCATTGCAGTCATTGTTACCACGTCTAGTTCTCAAAGTTAAGTATATTATATTAACATGACATTACAGTCCAAAATATCATATCTAGTTATTGAGTTTGAGTATATTATATTAAAGCAGTTTTGGAGCTTGAACTTGTCATTACAGTTCACGATACTATATCTAGTTATTGAGGTAAGGTATGTTATATTAACATGTTATTAAAGTCCACGTTACCAAATCTAGTTATTGAGGTTAAGTATATTATATTAACATGTCATTACAGTCCACGTTGCCACATCTAGTTATTGAGGTTAAGTATATTATATTAACATGCAATTACAGTAAACGTGGCCATATCTAGTTATTGAGCTAATTATATTATCATGTCACTACAGTCCACGTTGCAACAACTGGTTATTGAGGTTAAGTATGTGATATTAACATGTCATTACAGTCCACGTTGCCACATCTAGTTATTGAGGTTAAGTATATTATATTAACATGTCATTACAGTCCACGTTGCCACATCTACTTATTGAGGTTAAGTATGTTACATTAACATGTCATTACAGTCCACGTTGCCATATTTAGCTATTGAGGCTAATTATATTAACTGCCATTATAGTCCACGTTACAAGATCTAGTTGTTGAGGTTAAGTATATTATATTAACATGTCATTAAAGTTCACATTGCCACATCTAGTTATTGAGGTTAAGCATATTATATTAACATGCCATTACAGTCCACGTTACTACATCTGGTGACTGATGTTAAGCATATTATATTAACATGTCATTACAGTCCACATTGCCACATCTAGTTATTGAGAGTAAGTATATTATATTTACATGTCATTACTGTCCACAAAACCACATCTAGTCATTGAGGTTAAGTATATTATATTAG
>NW_013682220.1:0-2898 GCF_000517525.1 Limulus polyphemus | reverse complement strand
AAACGTTTGTAAATTACTTTATTTAATAGTTTTAGTTTAGTTTAGAGTATGGAAGAGCCGAGATGGACAAATAGGTCCCCCTTTTTCCTCCAAACATTATGTTATGTTATATAATTACAGTAGTTGGTAAGAAATTATGACTTACCCTTGCACAATGAGCTCAATAAACATATTCATAGAATAAAATAACTATACAGAAAATATAAAGTTTCACTAAGATTACATTCATATAGATATGTTTTGTTGTTTTTACGTTTTGGAAAAATAACTTTCGACAAACGATTCATTTATTGATCCTATGGATTTCTGTGAAGAGTATCTGTATTATCGGCACGTATATCATAGTAATAATGTATTCACCTTCTTACAAAAATTACAGATATAAGTATTTAATACCATGGAACCAGCTTTCAACTGTCAGTTATCCCCAGTATAAGAACTGCAACCAAGTATTGGGGTTTTTGAGAACAGAAAACTATATAAAGTATTTTAATACTAGTAAAAAATAACCTTATAACAGTAAATTTATTACTTGTCTTTAATTGGAATTTATCATTTAAACCAATTGAAGCCTTGAACTGTCAATTACGTTTGTGTTTTAGTGGAACACTCATGAAGAAGATGTGTCCAATTAAAGAAAAATGACAAATCTGGTGTTATAAGGTGGTTTATTACCAGCAGTGAAATTCTTTTATATAGCAATATGGACTACAGAAAGTAAATAATATAAAGTATATAACAACAATAAATTTACCACACAAATATAAACATGTCAACAACAATTAATTATGACGACATTAAATCGCCTATTTAGACAATGAGTCAATCTCTCGTGTTTTTCTTATAGTAACACTTCTTATGTTGTTCTCTATAAATAATAAGAAAGTATACACAGATAATCCTGACATTTAGTTAATTCATCAATCACCAATAAATAATTCAACAGATAATCACGTAATCGTGTTCAAATGAAAGTTTGTTTGTTGTTATTATTTAATTGTAACTTTGCTAAGAAACTCCCAGTAAATAGTGTACACCAGACGGTTTGATTTAAAATCTCACCTTTAATGTCTGAAGTATAAGAAGACATAACCCAAACGATACCAATATTGTAAATGTGCCATAATAGATCACCAGGTTCCTCATGCTATTTAGAAATATTGTAAAAGCGCTTATACTCTTAGTTATATATATACCTCGTACTCTTGTTGAGTTGCTTATACTCTTAGTTATATATATATACCTCGTAGACTCTTGTTTTATTGCTTATACTCTTAGTTCTCTATATATATACATATATAACCGATAAAAGTTTTATCAAACATAAAATACAATCTATCGTTTTCATTATTATTATTATATTGTACGTTGAATGATTTATTTATCTGGAAAGTTGTTAAAAAATCAAAAACATGTTTGTTGATACTCCGAAGATTGTGATAAAGATTAAAAATAAACACACTAAAAATACTTTCTTTGATTGTATCAGAATTGGAATTAGGTTTATTCTATTTCCACCATAAGAATCTATCTATTTGTTTATCTTCTATAGTATTTATAACTAAAGACTAACTTTGTACTTGAATCGCTGTCCACCTGGGAACTTTGTCTCCAATAAGTTTTGTGTGAGAAGATATTTTTATTTCTATTAT
Source organism: Limulus polyphemus (assembly GCF_000517525.1). Classification (NCBI taxonomy): domain Eukaryota; kingdom Metazoa; phylum Arthropoda; class Merostomata; order Xiphosura; family Limulidae; genus Limulus; species Limulus polyphemus. The sequence continues at coordinate 1,246 of NW_013682220.1, read as the reverse complement.
TAGAGATAGTTGAAGACAATGATGACACGTTCTAGTAATAAGACAGAAAATAATAGATCTCAAAATAGGCCCATAACAATAGCGTTTTAAGTCCTCAGTGTCACTGAAACACAACAAGAGTCTACGAGTTATATATATATATATAGATAACTAAGAGTATAAGGAACACAACAAGAGTCTACGATGTATATGTATATATATATAACTAAGAGTATATACAACACAACAAGAGTCTACGATGTATATGTATATATATAGATAACTAAGAGTATATACAACACAACAAGAGTCTACGAGGTATATGTATATATATATATATATATAGATAACTAAGAGTATATACAACACAACAAGAGTCTACGAGGTATATATATATATATAGATATATAGATAACTAAGAGTATAAGCAACACAACAAGAGTGTACGATGTATATATATATAGATATAGATATATAGATAACTAAGAGTATAAGCAACACAACAAGATTCTGCGAGTTAAATTTCTTTCTATGTTATTTCCAAAGAAGTGCCCCCAAGCGGCATGTCTGAGGACTTAAAACCCTAGAAACCGGGTTTCCATACCCGTGGTGGGCAGAGTACAGATAGGTCATCGTGTAGTTTTGTATGCAGCCAAGAACCTCAAAGTTTAAACCAAAGAGATAACAAAATAAAGAAAGATTGTCAAAATCCGCAATATCAAAATAAAGATACAAACGAGTATGTGAGAGAAGATTTCTTGGCTTTAGAAACTTGAAACTGTCAGACTCATAACTACTTAGGCCTCAATTTTTTACACTGCACTAGCACAATAGCTTCAATAAGGAAGACGCAATATATTTTTTCCGTTAAATTAACAAAATATGAAAAATAAACTGTAAACAACTGAAGGCTTATATCTGGTAAAGATAGTTCCAAATTAGTACCCTATGTTGTAATCTCAATACTTTGATATATTTAAATGGGTGAAGCGGAATGTGATAATTGTATTTGATGCTATTGCCCTTTTATTGCCAGTTGTAAAAGGGAACCAGTTATTTGGCCACGTGACGACCTCTCCTGCCAATGACACGTTTAGTGATAATCCTTTTAGGTTCACAGGAATCTTCAAGATCCAAAACTTAGATACGCTGCTTGGGTTTATAATCTTAGGTGAATATGACATACAATTAAATCTAGACTACAATACTGTAACACCCTACGATGGATCGTCATCCTATTAAACTCTCCGTTTATAGAAACACTATC
>NW_013682219.1:0-2899 GCF_000517525.1 Limulus polyphemus | reverse complement strand
ACCCTGTTTATAACATATCATTCAACCACAGTCCTTCACACCCAGTTTGTAACATATCATCCATCCACAGATCTTCACACACAGTTTGCAACATATCATCCATCCACAGTCCTTCACAGCCAGTTTGTAACATATCATCCATCCACAGATCTTCACACCCAGTTTGTAACATATCATCCATCCACAGATCTTCACACACAGTTTGCAACATATCATCCATCCACAGTCCTTCACACCCTTTTATAACATATCATTCAACCACAGTCCTTCACACCCAGTTTATAACATATCATCCATCCACTGTTATTCACACCCAGTTTATAACATATCATCCATCTACAGTCCTTCACAGCCAGTTTATAACATATCATCCATCTACAGTCATTCACAGCCAGTTTATAACACACCATCCATCTACAGCCAGTTTATAACATATCATCCATCTACAGTTCTTCACACCCAGTTTGCAACATATCATTCAACCACAGTTCTTCACACCCAGTTTATAACATATCATCCATCTACAGTCCTTCACAGCCAGTAAACATATATATATATTTATATTAAATTAAATACTTATATTCGGTATAATCCACGTACCTTCACTTTACTTCCATTAGATCAAGATGTTGTCGAGGTTTACCTCGGTCGTTTCAGCATTGTTGTTGTTGTTGTTTTTTAACTTATAAACGTAGAGAAATTCATTACACCAAATGAATATATTTATAAGCTCACAAGTCTTTAAATTAAACTGTAAAATCACAAAGTATTTACCGAATGTCTTTAGGTATATTGTTTCACGTTTATTAATTAGTGTTTTTCATCACCATTAGAGAAATATAGACAAAGAAATCAGTTGTCTTTAGTAACCTTTTATGAGTAAAAGGTCCATAACTTCAACAAAGTACAAATGTCGTAGGATACAGAAAAGCGTGCAGACTTTCTAAGAGATTACTAACAACATCACCATTAGCAGAATACCACGTGGAAGATACTAAAATCCTTAATGTGAGTCTAGTACTACATTATATTTTTTTCCCAAACCATTCCGTCAGTAAAAATGTTTGTGAGCGAAAAAAAAAGTACCATTTACTAGGTACTCAACCAAATGTAAGTACAAACAGTTGTCGCACTAACGATTTCACTGTGAAAAGGTTTAACACAAAAGTGTGGTTTGGCTTTACCTTATTTGAGTATCTTATCTAAAGAGTGATTTTTTTTCCTGGTTTAAGGGTTTTAATAAAGTCATTTTTACTTTATCTCTCTTAAAATTTATAACTGAGGTGTAATTTTTGATTTATGTCTGTTTTAGATATTTCTATGTACGCTAAACAATCCACCCTGTTCTTGATAGATTGTAGGAGTAGAAATAATGTCTTTAGGAACTTTTAAAACTCCCGGTGGTCACAACGTGTCGTTTATTCTCCAAAACTAATACATACCGGTATACCACGTATTGTAACCAATCTTGGAAGATTTTCATAGCGCGTAAATTCACAGAAAACAGACTATTCATTATTTTGTGTCTCCATTTGATGTTTGTGTGAAAGTTTGGGTTGGAATTCCCTAAGGCTTTAATAGTGTTACACAAACATATGTACATTTTATTGATATTTCGATTTTAATAAGTTTATTTATGCTTTGTATAGTGTGACTTTGCTTGCATATCAGGCAGTGTTTGACTTAATAGCGTTTTTTTTTTAATGTGTAGATAACAGAAGCTTGTATCACAACGTAATTTATTTCTCCATTCATAAACTGAAAAGCTTTGTGTAAACTAAATAAACACTTAAATGCTTTCCGTGCAACTGTACCTGTAATAATAAAACTATCTCCTTTATCTTAATACATACACATTTCTGTTGTGTGTTTTTTTTTATTCATTTCCAAGACTTCAACATAAATGTTGAGATGATTTATTTAGAAGACAAATTATTGCGGTTATTTAGATAAGATCTCAAACAAGGTAAAGCCAAACCACACTTTAGATAAGATCTCAAACAATTTTCTAACCATTTGGGTTTCCGTAATTGAGTTCTCTGTCAGTACAGAAAATGAGACTATGTGGTTTCCGTAAGTGAGTTTTCTGTCAATGAATTTCCTGTTGTTAATTCCTGTCTGTGAGATTTCTACCAGTAAGTTTCATTTTAATCAGTTTGATTCCTGTCATTAAGCTCTGGTCACTCAATTTTTGTAACAAGATTCCTGTCAAGTTTTTGTCAATATATAAGTTAGTTTCCTAATAATTAGTCCCCCGATGGAACAGTGGTAAGTCTTCGGAATGACAACGCTAAAATCAGAGGTTCGATTCCCCTCGTTGGACACAGCAGATAACCCAAAGTGGCTTTACTATAACAACACACACCCTATTAATTAGTTTTACGTCAGTAAATTTCCTTCAAATTGAATTTCTGTCAGTAAGTTTCCTGTCAGTTACTTTATGTTAGTAAGTTTCCTCCCAATGGAATTACCGTCAGTGAGTTTTCTGTCAGTAAGCTTTATTATTATTATTATTATCAGTAATTTTCTTTTCAGTTAGTTAGTTTGCCATTCACAACTTTCCTGCAAGTGAATTTTCTGTTAGCGCGTTTCTCGTTAGATGGTTATTTTCTTTTAGCAACTTTCCAGTCAGTAAGTTTCCCTCGGTGAGTTTTTTTTTATTTGTATGTAATGAAACACAAAGTTCACAATGGGCCATCTGGTCTCTGCCCGCTACGATTATAGAAACCCGGATGTCCGCAGACATACCACTGTGTCACCTTGTTTGAAGATCTTATCTAAAGTGTGGTTTAGTTTTACCTTTGGGTTTCCGTAATTGAGTTCTCTGTCAGCACATGGCAAGAAATGTGCTGACAGAGAACTCAATTACGGAAACCCAAATGGTTAGAAATGTGCTGAC
>NW_013682218.1:2447-3900 GCF_000517525.1 Limulus polyphemus | reverse complement strand
AATCAAATTCAACTTTTTAAAAGCCAAATGGTACAAAAATACTTTCATGATAACACCAGATCAAAGTCACAGTGCAGTGCACATTTTAATTCATCAATAACACCACCCAAAATATGAAGGAAAAAAAACCTTTTCAGCAGTCATAATGATAAGGTCAACTCAGACTCGAAAAAATAGCGAAGTTGATGAATGATTTTTTATTAACTTCTGATCAGAGTAAGTTATGCACTTAAAGTGAAACAAAAATCAACTTGGCAGTCAGTATAGGTAATTAAACATATATTTACATTTCTACTTATAAAAGTTAGAATGCATTGTTTCATTAGTTGGTCACCCTCACTGTTAACAATACTTTTGGCAGTAATCCTAATAATACTTCTTGAGGTTTGGCCAGCTTAGGAGATTCAAGTTATTCATAAATATATTTATTTATTTATTTTTAAACTAACAGTGCAAAATAACTTTTCTAAAATATATAATTAAAACAACAATAAATCAAATTGAAAAGTAATGGCATTCAGTACAATAAATAGTTATTTAAGTTGAATAAACCATAGCTAATATATTTATTTATTGCTAACAGGTCAATGAACCTGTTTACAAATTCCAATAGAGCTTACCACTTCCTACAGTACAGTATATGGAGGGAAGTTCCAAAGTATATTAACATCTATTACAGGATACCCAGTAAAAACATTAGGAAAGTATTGTGTTCAAGTAGAAGTTTGAAATTTACAAGTTGAACATTTATATTATACATGTGGTTAGAACCTTCAAAATAGATGATAATTAAGGGCAAGATTTTCTATGAAATTGTGATGCTAACATTCCCATTACCAAGAGAGATAAGATATGCATAAAAACAAATATTTTAACTTTTGAATGAAGAACACCTTCAAACTTATGTGCTAATGTAGAATATATAATATTTTGCTGACTCAGTCATGTAGTCAGATGCCTAACACATGCATTGAGCATAATAGTAAGGCTAAGAATCAGCAGTAAAAATACAACAGTACTGATACTTCTTATAGTGATACACAACACACAGTCTGTATAGTAGAATATTTAATTGTTAAGAAAAACAGGAGTGTGATAGTAAAGAGAAAAACATTAGTAGTAGTAAGAGTTGTGGTAAGCACAGAAGAAGTAATTAAAAGCAGCAAATAGTACTAGTGATCATGGACAGAATAAAAGGATAGAATACTAAACAAGTACTCAACCATATGAGCCAGTCAGGGACTACACCTACAGAAGGTAACAGAGCATCCCAACAAGAGAGACTGTTAGAATATGTACCTGTTAGTTAAGGTTAGAGATATTTGAGAGAAGATATGTCATTATGGAAGGTAAACCAGAAGACTAATAAAAAATAAATATATTAAATGAACCAGTTGATATATATATCCTACGCCTCCTACATCGGAATGACTAACACAACCCTGTCAAGACA
>NW_013682218.1:0-1447 GCF_000517525.1 Limulus polyphemus | reverse complement strand
ATATATAGTAAATTTAGGTTCTGTATTTATCTTAAGCAATTAAACCAGATCACACAGTACATGGTTTACATGTGTTATCAAATATAAAAGATATTTTATACATTTTATGTCAGAGTTCGAACTTTTCCTCTAAGTATTTACAAAGTTGTTACTAGGAAGTCAAGATTTAAAAAAAACACAAAAAAACTATATATGATCTTCAGCAACGTTTAATAGAAAGCTTTTTGGTTTATATAATTCCACTTCAACATTAAAGATTGTATTAATAGGTTTTCAACATTCTGAATGTTTGTTACTTAGTAATAGTTTTGCATCAAGTTTCAAAGAACACTTAGATTAACCATTTGGATTTTGGTAGGTCAAAATACACATCTTGACCTTTTACAGAGTTACAATCAACACTTAATTAAACTACTTTATCATGAATGTATGTTAATAAACTTAGCATTAAAACAACTTATAAATTTCAAAGTAAGTTTTAATTTCTTAATATCAAAAGGAAATATTTAAATAAATTCTCAATATTCACTATCATGTGATATGATTATTCTTTGGTTTATTTTACCCCAATATTACCTTTTAACTTTCCAAGGAAAGTCTCCTTTATACTATACATATCCCCTGGATAAATCATCAATTTGTAGTTACCAATTTTCTGGATTTATGGAGATATAAGCAATAGAATGAAGGGCACATATGCTACACCTTTAATGGAGCATTCTGCTTTCAAAAAATTGTCAAATTCTCTCATACATTTGCTAATGGATTATCAACATTTCAGTTTAATAGCAACTGTTGGGCATAAAGTTTTCCAATAAGATTAATATTTTCATATTGTTTTCTTTGTTTGCCTACTGTTGGAGCTCTGCTTGATCAGGCATGCAAATTAAAGCCTTTCTAACTTAGTCAGAAAGCCAGCTAAATTATTAGTTTTAGTAGATCATATTTTATATGCATTGCAATATTTCTTATTCTCAAATGTATGTTTAAATTTTTTTAAATCGTTTCTAAGACCAAATTATTTACAGCTAGTTTAAAGTGAACTTTATTGCAATAGTACAAAATCTTTACAGAGACAATGTTTCAGACATAAGAATTACAGTTCTTGTTTTTATGCAATTTTTTTTTAATCTTATAAAATTAACTAAGTTGTAAAATTGGAAACTGTAGGTTAGATAAGGAATTTTAAATGAAATTAAAACAACCAAAATGCTTGTGTGATCAATGATACCATAAGTATGAGAGCAGTTACGTAATTAGGAGCATGCTGGCAACTGGATCCATTCTTTATACATTCTTAAACTTTGTAGTATTATAAATGTGCAGCCATTCTAGAAGAAGAAGAAGAAAAAGTTATTTATTTATTTTTGGGTTTTATGGTGATTACAAGGTTTGTCAAATGGATCAAGTCTGTACAAAGTGTTAAGGTAAATAAAACATAAAGTTT
>NW_013682217.1:0-2900 GCF_000517525.1 Limulus polyphemus | reverse complement strand
GACAGATTCAAATAAGATCAGATCTATGACAGATTCAAATAAGATCAGATCTATGACAGATTCAAATAAGATCAGATCTATGATAGATTGTAACAAGATCAGATCTATGATAGATTTTAACAAGATCAGATCTATGATAGATTTTAACAAGATCAGATCTATGATAGATTTTAACAAGATCAGATCTATGATAGATTCCAACAAGATCAGATCTATGATAGATTCCAACAAGATCAGATCTATGATAGATTCCAACAAGATCAGATCTAGGATAGATTCCAATAAGATCAGATCTAGGATAGATTCAAATAAGATCAAATCTATGGCAGATTCAAATAAGATCAAATCTATGACAGATTCAAATAAGATCAGATCTATGACAGATTCAAATAAGATCAGATCTATGATAGATTCCAACAAGATCAAAACAACCATAGATTCCAACAAGATCAGAACAACCATAGATTCCAACAAGATCAAATCTGTGATATTTTCAACAAGATCAGAACAACCGTAGATTCCAACAAGATCGGATCTATGATCAGAACAATCATAGAGTCCAACAAGATCGGATCTATGATCAGAACAATCATAGAGTCCAACAAGATCAGATCTAGGACAGATTCTAACAAGATCAGAACAACTGTAGATTCCAACAAGATTGGAACTTTAATACTTTGGTAAACTTATTCCAAATAGTGTACTTATTAAACTACATAAACTTGTGTGCATGGGTGGGGATCTAAGTGTGCATTACAAGACCTTTTGTAGTGTGCTATTCAACATATGTATTTGATATCAGAGTTTTCAACTAAAGGAGAGTAAATACCAGCTACGATGTACAATAATACTAAAAAAAAACATAGATATTATTTTGTAGATTTTATAGGCTATGCAGCTTCAATATGCAATCTTTGTGATGGAAGAAAACTATTTTTATTCTTCATCATCTTGCACTCGGACTTTACCGAGCCCGAGACATTCTGGCGTAGTTGTTTCACGTACTTATGTTGAGTACAAATACTGTATCTGATTTTTTGTGTACAACCTACTTGTACATTTATACTAAAAGCTTGCCATATTTCATGTAGATAGAAACTATAGTCAACATTACTTCTCCAATATGAGCTCAGTTCATTGGACGAATCATATGCACATTAGTTTAATTGATATGTGATTGGAGAAGAAACTAAAAAAGTAAAAAGAATTAGGTATTACTGAGACAACACCTACCTCAGTAAAATAAACTTGTGCAGGAGTACCAGAGACAACACCTACCACAGTAAATTAAACTTGTGCACGAGTACCAGAGACAACACCTACCTCAGTAAATTAAACTTGTGCAGGAGTACCAGAGACAACACCTACCTCAGTAAATTAAACTTGTGCACGAGTACCAGAGACAACACCTACCTCAGTAAATTAAACTTGTGCACGAGTACCAGAGACAAAACCTGCCTCAGTAAATTAAACTTGTGCAGGAGTACCAGAGACAACACCTACCTCAGTAAATTAAATTTGTGCAGGAGTACCAGAGACAACACCTACCTCAGTAAATTAAACTTGTGCACGAGTACCCAAACAAGAAATGGTTAACATGAACTCTTTCTAAGTAAATTATATTGAGAAACAAAGAAACAAGTATACTGTAATTCCAAACTGTAAATCTTTTACAACTCATTCTGACAACCCAAGCAAATAGAAATAAAAACTATTCATTTGTCACATTTTCTCATTTGCTACAAACAAGAAGTTAGCCTTATATTGACTGATCCAGTTAGGTCGATGTTCCCATTGTATTTCAATATATTAATGATCATTTCTAAATCTAGTTTTTTATATTGGAGGCATGAAATAATCCACTATGAATGTTTTTCACCAGAAAATATAACTTGTAAATATTTTATCCAGATAAATTGTAATATTTAATTTTATATGGTGAAAAATTACAAGTTTTTTAAACAAAACAATATTTAATTTAACTAAATCTGAGTTTTAGGTTTATTAAACCTTCCACATTGAAATGCATGTGATAGGTTTTTTAAATTAAGGCAAGTGTAATTTTACTCTGTGGAAAAGCATTATAAATAAGAAGCTAAATAATCAACAACATTTTAATGTGTAACTGAGTCACATATATATGTACAATAGAGTAGCCTATCATTTAACAAAAAGATAATTTTATTGCTAGTTGTTATTTAATGCTTTGATAGAGTACACTTCAAAGAATAGCTTTTTTTTAAATAATTAAGTGTAAAGATTTTATACACATTTCATGCAAGCAGAACTGCACTAACCCTGAACTCAAAGTTTGGTAGTCCCAGACACTGGGCTAGTGGATTATTACATTCCTGATTATATTTGCCTTAATATTCACAACATAATGTAATTAACCAACTGCTGAATCGTGCAGAAAGTATAAACAAGTCAGAAATAGTTCTGTTCCTGTCACTATCCACATTTTATCACCTTTCATCCTCACTGTTTATTCACCTTGTAAATATAAAACACACAAGAAGAGCATGAATTATATTACAAACAGCATTATTTTATATTGGAAACTACTATACTAAGATGTTAGGCAACCTTGGCCTAAGAATTGGTTTGGTTCAGTGCTGCCTAACAATTAAACTATTCAGGGTTATTTTTTAGCTCAAACTACTTTAAAATCCTCCAATCACACAAAAGAGTTGATTCTGTGGGATAAGAGTTTAAACGTAAGAACTACCAAAGCTGTTAATTTAATGGTTTTCATGTGTGTGTGGTAAATACAAAGTAAAAGTTGAAAAGTGTCTCACCTGTGTGTGGTAAATACACAGTAAAAGTTGAAAAGTGTCTCACCTGTGTGTGGTAAATACAAAGTAAAAGTTGAAAAGTGTCTCACCTGTGTGTGGTAAATA
>NW_013682216.1:0-2901 GCF_000517525.1 Limulus polyphemus | reverse complement strand
TTTCTAAGTTGATCAGGAAGACATTACAGCTTCTAATAAACAGTCACAATAATTTCTAAGTTGATCAGGAAGACATTACAGCTTCTAATAACAGTCACAATAATTTTCTAAGTTGATCAGGAAGACATTACAGCTTCTAATAAACACTCACAATAAAGTTGATCAGGAAGACACTAAGGTGATCAGGAAGACATTACAGCTTCTAATAAACATTAAAGGATCAAACTAATAAAGAAGATGGCTATCCTCTTTACCAAATTTTACAACTTCTTATAGTAACTATCAATAGTATTCAGAATAGACTGACCCACTTAACAGCCTGCTGGTTGGCAGTTGTTAGAAATTTGTAATTGGAGATTGTACATAATGTTAACTGTTCTTTGTTATCGGTATTTGTTTTGTTTTTTAACACAAACCTAAATGACAGGATTTTAAGACCTCTAAGTTACCACTGAAACGCCGGGGACAAGAAAAACATATGAGATTCAAATTATTTTTAAACATATAGCCTAAAAAATTCAATGGTTCTCATGAAATCTAAAGTTATTCCTTCAAAAAACTTCTGTTTCATGTTACGTAAAAAATAATTATTAGGGCCTTTTAGTGTATCCACGTTGTTTGTAGAAATTGTTGTATGTGTTTCCTTTAGAAATATCCAGATGGCGCAACAATCATAATGATAAATTTCTATCCAAGCGGCCAATACTTATCTACCAAACGAGCAGCAAAGATGTGAGGTGTTTGTTGGCAAACTTTAAGCTCTAGTCGTTCCCTGTCGCATGCTTAAAATTTAGATGAATACACCGAATGTATATATTATTAAATAGTCACGTGTTGATGTTTTGTATCGTAGGACTAACTGATTGCAATAGCAGTTAGCTATACACTATTAATTACTGAATAAGTATCACCTAAAATTTTGAAATAAATATTGTAATAGCACCTATCCTTACCTAAAAATGAACTTCAAACGAAACCGACGATAAAGAATGAGCTTATGGACTATTGTGAAACTGAAAGAACAATGCACCTTGTTTTCTTTACTGAATCGGATGAAATGGAACGCCGTAGCCTTTTAAAAACAGGAACTGATTTGAGCGGGAATTTACCAGGATTTTCACCATGAACGATATGCAGTCATTTGAGCTCTGGGCTTTCCATTTGTGGTTTATCACTAGGTAGGCATGTTTATAACATACAGAAATTAAATCAAATAAACAATGCTGTACTTTCTTTGATCTAAAACCGGATAACCTACACTGGTGTGCTCCTATCTTACTTAACTGATACAGAGTAAAAAATACGGGTGTGTTACCGTATCAGTCAAGTAACAACGAGTATAAAATAGGGGTGTGTTCCCTTGTTACTTGACTGATACCGAGTAGAAAATACGGGTGTGTTCCCTTGTTACTTGACTGATACCGAGTAGAAAATACGGGTGTGTTCCCTTGTTACTTGACTGATACCGAGTAGAAAATACGGGTGTGTTCCCTTGTTACTTGACTGATACCGAGTAGAAAATACAGGTGTGTTCCCTTGTTACTTAACCTAGAAGAATATTTCCAAACATTACAGAAATCTTATTTATCACATTTTTTAATCCAGAAGCGAACCAAACAAGACGTTGTTGTCTAGCTCTAAAGTAGGACTTTTTGTGAAGTTTGTTTTCTACGTGTGATGAGAAATCACTTATGATTACATTTTTTTAATCAAACAATAAATAACATCCACTAGTATCAGGATAAAAACCAGTACCTAAAATAGCTTTGTGTAAAAGTATAAACTTTCACAAGACGTATAAAAATCAGATATAGAAACTCACGTTTTAAAGCTCTTGTTTGTTACATCAGAAACTTCTGAAACTAAGAAGTATTAGTGTTATGTCTTACCTCGTAATAGCTTATTGTATACAGTATTAGTGTTATGTCTTACCTCGTAATAGCTTATTGTATTCAGTATACAGTATTAGTGTTATGCCTTACCTCGTAATAGCTTATTGTATTCAGTATTAATGTTATGCCTTACCTCGTAATGGCTTATTGGTATTCAGTATACAGTATTTGTGTTATGCCTTACCTCGTAATAGCTTATTGTATACAGTATTAGTGTTATGCCTTACCTCGTAATAGCTTATTGTATACAGTATTAGTGTTATGTCTTACCTCGTAATAGCTTATTGTATACAGTATTAGTGTTATGTCTTACCTCGTAATAGCTTATTGTATTCAGTATTAATGTTATGCCTTACCTCGTAATAGCTTATTGTATTCAGTATTAATGTTATGCCTTACCTCGTAATGGCTTATTGGTATTCAGTATACAGTATTAGTGTTATGCCTTACCTCGTAATGGCTTATTGTATAAGGTAAAGAAAGCTGTGTAATGAATAGTGTAACATAAGATCGGTGTTGTTTAGGAAGCTGTGTTACGAATATTCTAAAATAAGACAAAGGAAGCTGTGTTACGAATATTCTAAAATAAGACAAAGGAAGCTGTGTTACGAATATTCTAAAATAGGACAAAGTAAGCTGTGTTACGAATATTATAACACAACACAAAGGAAACTGTGTAACGAATATTCTAAAATAAGACAAAGTAAGCTGTGTTACGAATAGTATAACATAAGACAAAGGAAGCTGTGTAACGAATAGTATAACATAAGACAAAGGACGCTGTGTAACGAATAGTATAACATAAGACAAAGTAAGCTGTGTTACGAATAGTATAACATAAGACAAAGGAAGCTGTGTAACGAATAGTATAACATAAGACAAAGGAAGCTGTGTAACGAATAGTATAACATAAGACAAAGGAAGCTGTGTAACGAATATTATAACATAAGACAAAGGAAGCTGTGTAACGAATAGTATAACATAAGACAAAGGAAACTGTGTAACGAAT
>NW_013682215.1:1951-3828 GCF_000517525.1 Limulus polyphemus | reverse complement strand
CCTATCTTTAACAAACCCAGATTACACCACACATATAGCTGGTTATTTTGGCTATCTTTAACAAACATGTATTACACACACATAGTGGTTATCGTACCTATATCCAATAAACACAGATTACGCACACATAGTTGGTTATTTTGGCTATCTTTAACAAACACAGATTACACCACACATATAGCTGGTTATTTTGGCTATCTTTAACAAACATGGATTACACACACGTAGTGGTTATCGTACCTATCTCTAATAAACACAAATTACGCACACATAGTTGGTTATCGTGCCTATCTTTAACAAACACAGATTACACCACACATATAGCTGGTTATTTTGGCTATCTTTAACAAACACGGATTTCACCATACGTAGTTGGTTATTATGGCTATCGTTAACATACACAGATTACACACACATAGTTGGTTATTACGCCTATCTTTAAAAAACTCGGATTACAACATACGTAGTTGGTTATTATGGCTATCGTTAACATACACAGATTACACACACATAGTTGGTTATTACGCCTATCTTTAAAAAACTCGGATTACACCATACGTAGTTGGTTATTATGGCTATCGTTAACATACACAGATTACACACACATAGTTGGTTATTACGCCCATCTTTAAAAAACTCGGATTACAACATACGTAGTTGGTTATTATGCCTATCTTTAACAAACACAGATTACACACACGCATTTGTTTATTATGCCTATACTTAATAATCACAGATTACACCACATGTAGTTAGTTAATATGCCTGTCTTTAACAAACACGGATTACACCACACGTAGTTGGTTATTTTGACTATCTTTAAGAAACATGGATTACACACATGTAGGTGGTTATTATATCTATCTTTAAAAAACTCGGATTACAACATACGTAGTTGGTTATTATGCCTATCTTTAACAAACACAGATTACAACATACGTAGTTGGTTATAATACCCATCTTTAATAATCACAGATTACTCCATAAGTAGTTAGTTATTGTGCTTGTTTTTAACGATCTCAGATTACACCACACGTAGTTGGTTATCGTACCCATCTTTAACAAACACACTTTTACCCAACTGTTCAAAAATCCTGAGTATGAATGGTAAAGAATCTAATATCCATATATACTTAATCTTTTTTTCCAGCCCATAAGACCCCGTGCTTTATAAACCAATACAAACAACTTATTCAATATTAGTGCTTCTGTAATGTACTCGAACAGTCCTTAAAATAAACAGTAACTTTACAACTAATTACTACAAGTTATCGTCATTCACGTTTAGCTCATGTCATATTGTTAAATTTACATCAGACTGAAAAATAAACCTAACTTCATATCCATCACTGCGAGGCACTACCAAACTGCTGAAAAATTGCGTGAAAAATGTCACCTTGGTTGGAATAGTTACTTTGACAAGTACGATACGCCTCATCACATCGAACTCGATGACCTACACCCTACTTTCTCGTACATGGGACTACGTCAGTGTCGTCGAATAATATCATTCAAAAAAATAAAGCTGGAAATAAAATACTAGCTGTGGCTAAGAGACGCAATAATGGAATATGGCCATCAGAAACATTGTCCTATTAAAAGGTCACAAAATAAAAACAGTTCTCAGAACAAAAACTCAAAACTCTACAATTGTTAACATAAAAAATACTGCAGATTCAGTCACCGAAATAACTAAGAATGTGTTTCTCAACTTTCTTTTTTTTAACAACAAAGAAACAGGCCGATAAATTCCGTTTCACAATGTACAACGACTATTTACCATATATTATCTATTCGAAAGACATATTATAATATATTGTTACGACAGCGGGGGTCACGTGACGCTAGTAACACGTCATATTCTCGAAGGTTCGTGA
>NW_013682214.1:0-2902 GCF_000517525.1 Limulus polyphemus | reverse complement strand
TAACAATAATCCGAGAATGACACAATTTCTGATATCTTTATCTGAATCTACGTCATTGGAGCCACCTTGGCTCGCTCGTGAGGTGTAAAAAATTGTTAACTATAAATCCGGCTTTTAGAGACGACTGGAACCATACTAGAGAAACACACACACACACAAGGAAATGATGTTCATGTGACTGTTTATAAGCACGTTCATTTTCAGTTACTTGGATTGGTCGACGCTACCTACTCAACCACAGGTGTCAGTCTTGGTAAGATACAAATTACTGATGCTACTATACCAGTAAACATTTCTTTAACAGGATTTGTTTCGTGTTCTCGGACAGAAAGAATTTACTGTTCATTTGATGTTACTCTCTTGACCTACAGGAAAAATGTTGGTATTTTATGGTAGTTTCTTTGGACTACATGAAGGATACGAGTATTTAGTGGTAGTTTCTTTGGACTACAGGAAGGATACAGTATTTAGTGGTAGTTTCTTTGGACTATTGGGAAGATTTAGGTATTTAGTGGTAGTTTCTTTGGACTACAGGAAGGATACAGTATTTAGCGGTAGTTTCTTTGGACTATTGGGAAGATTTAGGTATTTAGTGGTAGTTTCTTTGGACTATTGGGAAGATTCAGGTATTTAGTGATAGTTTCTTTTCGACGTGTGTATACAAGTAAAAAAAACTAAGCACGTGTATACTCGACAATCACGTACTTATAAAACTCACAGTTCCGTTCAAGATATTTCTTCTATACGAATAACAAGTGTAGTCCCAGTCCGTTGATGACCTATTAAGTTTAAACGAAGAGCTCTCGGGCCGGGCCGCGTCAACTTAACCACTCTCGTCAGATCACTCGAACATTATTGTAAACGAGGAGCGCACCGGAAACTCGCGTTTTGGCTTAATAAAGTAACCTTTGAAGTTGGTGAAATCTATACACTAAAACAAAATTTTTTTTAACGGTTGGTTTTAACGATAATGTAATGGAAGACACAAAATTCAGTTCATGAATGATTATGAAGTGTTGCCATTGACGACCCCTTTTATACAAAGTCATCGCTAAAACTGTTATAAAACTCGGACGTATATCAAATAATAACTATAAAGAATATTTAAAAGCGTTCCTTACCTAAAGATATTTTTTGAACAAGTACGACTTGGATGGTGATTTTATTAATTCGTCTGAAGTGGAGCTCGTGTATGCGTAAGCATAAAAGTTAACAGTAAATTATATCTCTGTGTGTGTACGTACAAAGTTAGGGAGCTAGACTGGTAGTGAACATTTCAATATACAGATCATTAGTTTTACACAGTATTTTCTAGCAAATACTTGTGAAATATTTCCCCAGCTTCTGAAGCTTCAAATGTAACCCTTTATTACGTTGGACAAGTCATTTAAGTGACATTATTATTATTTAAATAAAAATGATGAGAAACGTGTAAATGTAAAACAATAAATTAGAATCCGAGAATATTTAAAGTTGATTAATATTTTTATTTATTACACTTCCAAAGCATATTATATCAGTCAATATTGTTTTAAACAATTTATAATAAAGTAAACATTATACGATATGTTGACCGACCTCCCTTATCATTGTAGTCTACGGATTTTGGACTGAACTAAGTATTCTAGGCTGAACAAACTTTGCGATATATTACTGGGATTACAGTAAAAAAAAAATGGATAACAATGAGAGTAATCCAATCGATAAATCAATAAATTCTGATCATTACAAGCTT
Source organism: Limulus polyphemus (assembly GCF_000517525.1). NCBI lineage: Eukaryota > Metazoa > Arthropoda > Merostomata > Xiphosura > Limulidae > Limulus > Limulus polyphemus. The sequence goes on along the minus strand of NW_013682214.1, from coordinate 1,167 downwards.
TTGTTTTATGGCATTGCATGGTCATAGCTACAAGTATATTAGACTGGCTACATTATTTACTACTGATGTAATTTGTTAGTTCTGAACTACGAATGTAGCTTGCTTTTATTGGGGGTTATCACTAACAAAAGGCTTAAAAATCAGTGTTATAAATGAGGGTCATAAGATGACCCCTTCCACTTTTATGAGTCATAACACTCGAAATGTTCGTAAGATGCAAAGAAATCCATAAATAGGGTCGTGAGACCCCCCCCCCCACTGTTATGAGTCATACATAGCACACAAACTGTTTGTCAGATGTAAAGATATCTATAAATGGGGTTGTGAGGTGTTCCCCCCCTCACTGTTATGAGCCATACATAGCACACAAACTGTTTGTCAAATATAAAGATATCTATAAATGGAGTTGTGAGGTGTTCCCCCTTCACTGTTATGAGCCATACATAGTACACAAACTGTTTGTCAGATGTAACAATATCTATAAATGGGGTTGTGAGATGTCCCCCCTCTCACACTGTTATGAGCCATACATAGTACACAAACTGTTTGTCAGATGTAAAGATATCTGTAAATGGGGTTGTGAGGTGTCCCCCCTTTCACTGTTATGAGCCATAACACACGAACTGTTCTTCAGATACCAATGTTACCATTTAAAGTTACTTTACATATTTTGTTACCCAGCATGAAGAGAATAAACTTAAAATGGCTGCCAAATTCAAACTACTAATATGAATGTTTACCAATTAACACTCAATATTTGAGGTCAGTCCATCTGAATTCTTCTATCAATCTTCATAGAAACTAGTTCAGACACTCACCACATAGACAAACATTTGTGTACTACATATATATATACACACACAAACATTTTATCAGAACTCAACTTATAGCCAAAATAAATATTTACAAAAAAATGTATATATTATGATTTCCAAAAATTAATAAAAGTCCCACAGAACACATTTTATTTAAAACATTTGTTTAGTAATTCTCAAGCTAAAGTCCCGAGAACAACATCCCTTGACTTAACTTGAAGTTAGGTGTAGACAGAATATGACTAAAAGATTAACTTGTTTGTAGACCAAAGATCCTGAGTTACCCTAGCTGTAGGTATAGACAGAATATGACTAAAAGATTAACTTGTTTGTAGACCAAAGATCCTGAGTT
>NW_013682213.1:0-2902 GCF_000517525.1 Limulus polyphemus | reverse complement strand
GGTGGTCTGCAACGTTCTTTGACCTTGTCCAGCTGTGGAAAAACTAACAGGTGTGTAAGGTGGTCTGCAACGTTCTGTGACTTTGTCCAGCTGTGGAAAAACTAACAGGTGTGGAAGGTAGTCTGCAACGTTCTGTTACCTTGTTCAGCTGTGGAAAAACTAACAGGTGTGGAAGGTGGTCTGCAACGTTTTGTGACCTTGTTCAGCTGTGGAAAAACTAACAGGTGTGTAAGGTGGTCTGCAACGTTTTGTGATCTTGTCCAGCTGTGGAAAACTAACAGGTGTGTAAGGTGGTTGCAACGTTCTATGACCTTGTCCAGCTGTAGAGAAACTAACAGGTTTCTAAGGTGGTCCGATCACGTGATTATACACATGTAACTGAAGTCAATGAACAAGTTTTCATTATTTAGTGAAACTACATAATCTGGTTTATGTGATCGGCATTAAATTGTGGTTTATTTGAAAGAAACGTTTACTCAGCATTTTGAATGAAATCTATAGATTATATTAAGCTCGAGGTCAACTACTATACAGTAATCGAAGTATCGAGAGAATAGTTACCCCTCAACAACTGTGTTTTCACTTATTGATATGGATACAGATAAATTTAATGACCACTTTAATATCACAATGTCTTCTAATTCTACTCAGTTACCGAACGGAAGGGGTCTTCTCCCCATTTCCCTCATTTCTCTCGCGCTGGGTCTTCTTACTTTAATTACAGCAATCGGTAACATCTTCGTCATTTCCGCCATTTTAACGGATAGAATTCTTCGGACAGTAGGTAATTACCTCATTCTGTCTTTAGCCGTGGCGGATTTAATGGTAGCTTGTCTCGTGATGCCTTTCGGCACTATTTACGAGATTATGCAGGAATGGCGGATGGGATCGGTACTGTGTGAAATATGGACGTCCTGTGACGTGTTGTGCTGCACAGCGTCCATTCTCCATCTGTTAACCATCGCTGTTGACCGGTACAGAGCAGTAACTCACGTAGATTATGTCCGTCAGAGAAGTTCGAAGGACATTGGGCTCATGGTTTTACTCGCGTGGATCGTTGCCATAGCAATTTCGGTCGCCCCAGTCTTCGGATGGAAAGATGAAGGCTTTGAAGATCGGATAGTCAGAGAGAAGAAGTGTTTAATCAGTCAGGACGTGGCTTACCAAGTATTCGCTACATGTTCATCATTCTATTTACCCCTGGTCGTTATTCTTATTCTCTACTGGCGTATTTTCCAAGAAGCTCGCAGAAGAATCCGCAACAAACCAGGAACTACAATTTCTCTTCTGGTCAGAAAATCGCATTCTAAACTTTCGGAGTCACCTGGAAATGAAACCACCACTCTTTCGACACCATCTTGCTCGGCGGATTCAAGCCCCTGCTCCTCGACACCGACGAAGAATAAACGGACGAAAGAGAAATTATTCCGTGTTGACACAGTTCTTAAAAGAGGCAGAAGACAACCACGAGACCTGGAGTCGAAACGTGAAAAGAAAGCTGCGAAGACCTTGGCGATCATCACTGGAGTATTCATCATTTGTTGGATGCCCTTCTTCGTCCTCGCCTTCGTCATGCCCATCTGTAGCAGCTGCTACTTCGATGAAAGACTTTTCACTATGTCTCAATGGCTGGGCTACACTAACTCCATGCTTAACCCTATTATCTACACTATTTTCAGCCCAGATTTTCGTCAGGCGTTCAATAAAATGTTATGTAGAACACCACAAAGAGTTCAAACTAATTTATAATTTATTTTACACTAAGTAATAATAAGTGTTAATCTGTTTTACACGATCATCTAAGTAATAATAAGTGTTAATCTCTTTTACACGATCGTCTAAGTAATAATAAGTGTTAATCTCTTTTACACGATCGTCTAAGTAATAATAAATGTTAATCTGTTCTAACACTTATTATTACTTAGATGATCGTGTACTTAGATGATCGTGTAAAACAGATTAACACTTATTATTACTTAGATGATCGTGTAAAACAGATTAGATTAACACTTATTATTACTTAGATGATCGTGTAAAACAGATTAACACTTATTATTAAAACAGATAAACAGCTATTATTGTTCCTAGGATGTAACACGTCGAGGTAAAACAAATTAACACTTATTATTACTAAGATGATCGTGTAAAACAGATTAACACTTATTATTACTTAGATGATCGTGTAAAACAGATTAACACTTATTATCACTTAGATGATCGTGTAAAACATATTAACACTTAGATGATCGTGTAAAACATATTAACACTTATCACTTATATGATCGTGTAAAACAGATTAACACTTATTATCACTTAGATGATCGTGTAAAACAGATTAACACTTATTATCATTCAGATGATCGTGTAAAATAAATTAACACTTATTATCACTTAGATGATCGTGTAAAACAACCTCAGTATGTTACATCCTAGGAACAATAATAACTGTTTATCTGTTTTACCTCAGTATGTTACATCCTAGGAACAATAATAACTGTTTATCTGTTTTATCTGAGTATGTTACATCATAGGAACAATAATAACTGTTTATCTGTTTTACCTCAGTATGTTACATCCTAGGAACAATAATAACTGTTCATCTGTTTACCTCAGTATGTTACATCCTAGGAACAATAATAACTGTTTATCTGTTTTACCTCAGTATGTTACATCCTAGGAACAATAATAACTGTTTACCTCAGTATGTTGCATCCTAGGAACAATAATAACTGTTTATCTGTTTTATCTGAGTATGTTACATCCTAGGAATAATAATAACTGTTTATCTGTTTTACCTCAGTATGTTGCATCCTAGGAACAATAATAACTGTTTATCTGTTTTATCTGAGTATGTTACATCCTAGGAATAATAATAACTTGTTTATCTGTTTACCTCAGTATG
>NW_013682212.1:1668-3257 GCF_000517525.1 Limulus polyphemus | reverse complement strand
GATAGACGCAACATATGGTATCGTTTAACGATTAAACTTTCCTTTTTTTCGTTTACCTGATTATGATACGCACATTTCTTCTTATATCGTATTGTTGCGTCAGCGAGGTCACGTGGCTAGTATCACGCCACTTCCTTCTCGAACCTTCGCGAATTGTCGTGAGATTGCTAGATTGGGGGTAGTCTGGTATATATAGGATGGTCACAACGTGACGGGGGAATGTGTGTAGGTAATGAGTAATTGAATGTATGCGGACAAAATATTGTTGGCCACGTGAGACATGGCGTTGTTATAGAGCGACTGTTGAAATTAAGTGTATCGTAAAGTTATATTTAGAAAGAATAAACCAGTTTTATTTAAGAAAGGACTTGTGTCGCTAAAGTTTCGTCAGAAAGAAGTTACGGAAAATTAACTAACGAACGGAGACGTAACAAACTGGTGTCAGAGAGTGGGACAGAAAATAAAAAAAGAAGAAGAAGAAGATGGAAACGAGAGGCGGAAAATCAAACTACAGCTTAGCAGATTTGATGGCAGCAATAGAAGAACAGCAAAAGAAACAAGAAGAGAGACAAAAGCAGTTGCAAGAAAACCTGCAACAGTGGCAACTCGAACAACAAAATAAACAAGAAGAGAAATTACAGCAGTTGCTAGACGAGAAAGAAAATAAACAAGAAGAACGAGAAACGAAACAAGAAGAGAGAGTACAGCAGTGGCAACTGGAACAAGAAAGGAAACAAGAAGTACAAACGGAAAACATTAGTAAATTTAAAAGCGAATTAGATACGTTAAAGGATGATTTATTGTCTTTTACACAAGGAGGATACATTAACCATCGACTTAATCAGCCCAGACAATGACAAGCCCCTTCCAGACCCTGCAGCTAAACCCTAATGAAAACATCTTCAGTCCTGTTAGAAGTCACATCCCAGATATGATTGTCAGTAATATGAGTGATTCAGTAAGAAGGAAACCACAGGAATTCGATGGGAAAGCACTGTGGGAAGCAAATAGAGCACAATTTGAGCTACTGGCAGAGATGAATGGATGGACAGAGGAGCAGAAAGCAGTATATCTGGCTACGAGCTTGAAGGGACAACCACTGGAAATACTTGGACTGTTGTCAGCAGACGACAGACACCACTATAGAGCACTGGTAGCGGCTCTAGAACTCAGGTACGGAACCCAGAGGGACAACTAGAACGTTGGATCGGAAAAATAGACCTGTATAATTATAATATTGAATATAGAGAGGGAAAAATCTTATGATAATGCTGATGGACTGAGTCGAAGACCCTGCGAAAATGACTGCAGACATTGCTGCAAAAGAGAGGTTGAACTAACCAGGTGTCATCAAGCTGAAGTCAAGCCGACTGAAAGAGTTGATAATGGTGAAGTGGAACCAAATATAGATATCAAAGCAGAACAGGAGAAAGACCAAGATTTTAAGCCAATAATTGATTTCCTAAAAGCAAGGTGTCTAGTCTAAGCCCTGTGACAAAGAACTATTGGGCACAATGGGACCAGTTGAGGCTTGAAGATGGTATTCTTCTCCGTAGATGGGAAAGTGACGACCTGGCAAACGGTTATAC
>NW_013682212.1:0-1313 GCF_000517525.1 Limulus polyphemus | reverse complement strand
GGAGATGGGAAACTGCAGGATGGGAAAGTGACGACCTGGCAAACGGTTATACCAAGGAAGTTACGGGAAGTTATGTTGCGTCAATCCCATGATACTGTAACAGGAGGACATCTCGGAGTTAAGAAAACATTGAGTCACCTACGACACAGATTTTACTGGATAGGTATGAGACAAGATGTGGAAGAATGGTGCAGAACATGCAGTACATGTTGTGCTAAAAGGGGACCCAAGCATAAGGGACGTGCTCCAATGAAGTTATATCAAGTTGATGCACCAATGGAAAGAGTAGCCATCGACATTGCTGGACCTCTGCCCCAAACACGTGCTGGAAACAAGTACATTTGTGTGCTGATGGATTATTTCACCAAGTGGCCTGAGGCATATGCAATACGAAATCAGGAAGCTACAACTGTGGCTTCGGCTATTAGTGACTTCTTCTTCAGGTTTGGTATGCCATATGAACTGCATTCAGATCAAGGCCGTAACTTTGAATCAGCTGTGTTCCAAGAATGCTGCAAGTTGTTTGGCATTCGAAAGACCAGCACAAAACCACTTCACCCACAGTCTGATGGGATGGTAGAAAAGTACAACTGGACACTGGGACAGGAATTGGCAAAGTTTTGTAATAGCCGCCAAGATGACTGGGATGTATTACTTCCTCCACTGCTGATGGCCTATAGGACAGCAGAGCATGCAACCACTGGATACACTCCAGCAAAGTTGATGTTTGGTCGGGAACTTCGGTTGCCAGTGGATCTGTTAACAGGACGCCCACCTTACGAAGAGTTGCCTGAGAATGTGTCAGAGTTTGTGAAAGTGTTATCGGAAATATGGATGATATCCACCATCAAGTGCGTTGAAACTTGAAAACGTCTGCTGATTCGATGAAGTTATGATAAGAGATCTACTGAAGTCAGCTTTGAACCAGGAGACAAAGTGTGGTTGTATAATCCCAGGAAGACCAAAGGGAAGTCTCCTAAGTTGTCTTCTCCATTGAAAGGCCCATATGATATAGTGGATCGTCTCTCAGACGTGACTTTCTGGATAAAATGTGGTCAGCGAGGTAAGCCAAAAGTGGTGGATGCCAACAGGCTTTGGTGTTATCATGGTCCAGGACATTTCAGTTGGGACGAAGTGGACAACAGAACAAATGAGGCTGCTGAAGACGTGCCACCTGAAGAATCCACCGTCGAAGAAGAAACTCTACTCATTTTTGAGAAGTTACTTTGAGAAGTTTGATGAAGTTACTACCACTGATGTGACTGTTATCGACGATAGAACATTTCCTGATGAAGCAGATGAACCCCACGTGA
>NW_013682211.1:0-2903 GCF_000517525.1 Limulus polyphemus | reverse complement strand
TTAGCAAAAGGATCGGTAGATCGTTGTTTTTCAGCAAACACATGCACTCTAACTGTTACTAAAGACTAAAACGAAATTACTGTTTAGACTTTTTAAACAAAGTTTTATTATGTGAGTCTAACATTTAATACATTTACATTATGAGACGTTACTGTTTTACACACCTTTATCAATTACACCATTATCTCTCTCATTAGTTCTTCACACCTTTATCAATTACGCTACTATCTTTCTCAATAGTCATTCCCACCTTTATCAATTACACTATTATCTCTCTCATTAGTTTTTCACACCTTTACCAATTACGTCACTATCTCTCGCATTAGTTCTTTGCCAATTACACCATTATTTGTCTCATTAGCTCTTCACACCTTTATCAATTACATCATTATCTTTCTCATTAGTTCCACACACTTTTATCAATTACACCACTATCTCTCTCATTAGCTCTTCCCACGTTTACCAATTACATCACTATCCCTCTCATTAGCTCTTCACACGTTTACCAATTACATCACCGTCTCTCTCGTATTAGTTATTTACTAATTACATCACTATCTCTCTCATTAGTTCTTCAAACCTTTACCAATTACACCATCATTTCTCTCATTAGTTCTTCGTACTTTTACCAATTATACCACTATCTCTCTCATTAGCTCTTCAAACCTTTACCAATTACACCACTATCCTTCTCATTAGCTCTTCACACCTTTATCCCTCATATTACTGTTCTTTACATCTTTGCCCATTACACCTTTATCCCTCGCATTGTTGTTCTTTACATCTTTGCCCATTACCCCTTTGTCTTTCACATTGTTGTTCTTCACACCTTTACTTATCAGGCGGTTATCCCTCACATTCACACAAGTTTATATCGGTTGTACATAGTAAAACTTTTTATTCACAACGTTTCACCAGGTTGCATAGAAGAACTGAATGGAATTTAATTTAAAAAAGGATCACGTGAGAATCTATAGCAATAGTAATCTACAAGCATACGACTGACCAATTGTAAACAATAAAATAATTTATGAATGAACTGTCAAATTGAAGTATAATAAATAAAACTTTTAGGCCTAAGTCTAAGTATTGAAATATGTTTTATGTACAAAAGATGGGGGAGTTACGTCTATTAATGTTGTTTTCTCTGCTGAAGATTTCTACCTGGAAAGAATCAAAAGAATGATTTTTCGTAGACATGTGTTCAAAAACATGTGATGGAGATTTTGAATATTCATGCAAGCGAGTGGAAAGTTGTCTGTGAGTCTCGCTAATATAACAGATCCTGCAATCCGTACATTCAATTGCATACACATTTCCTGAAGTGTCATTATCCATATAATTTTTGGAAAGCAGTTGACCTAGCTTATTTCCAGGTAAAAATGTAAATTGTACTTCAATGTCAATTTGATACTCTATGTTTTTAGCCAGATTTTTTCCATCTAGCTAGCTACCTATCACAGCCACTAATGTCGAATCTTCTTCAGATCGAATAATTTTCCAGAAGGAAGATATGATTGTCTCTGTGCTGAGACTTTCGTTAAATATTTCTAGAAACCAAAATGCATTGCATCTCATGAATAGAGACAGATACAGTTTAATACCAGAATAATCCACTCTGCCAAAGTTATTTCTGAAATAAGCCACTGTGATTACGAATAAACTACCTGAAGTTTCATTACAAAAAAAAAAGAGAAAATAATTAACACTGAGAAATACAAATGAACTTTATTTTGGTAAATATATATATATATATATATACACACATAAAATAATATTAATCTTCAGTTATCTTTTATTATAAATAAATTAAACGTACTTAAAAAAAGTGTTTTGGTTTAGCCTAAATGGTTGATTAGAACCCACCACTCATTATTTTGGTCTTACCTAAACGTTTGGCTAAAACCAGCCAATCGTTTCCTGCGTTAATATCATTCAGAAGACTAGAGGCAACCTTGACCCAGCTTGGCTCTTCCATGTAAGGGTTATATGGTTCCCAGCAAGACTTTGTTAGTCTACTCGCAAAAGGAAGATGGCGGAGGTCTGTGTAACTTGAATTTCCACAGTCTAAGGTAATACCAACTTGAGGATATAATTCCGAATTTATATAAATCTAATTTGATGTCTAATTGTCAAATAAGAAAGAAAAACATAGAAATTAAAAGCGAAATTCAATACATATTTCATGTAGTTTAATCCAATGTTAGTTCTTAGATTCAAAAGCACTAAAACCGTGGAATGCACAGTGGGTGCAGAACAGTGAAAGTATTGTTTAAAATAAATAACATGCGGAAGAGCGTAAAATTCAATATAAGCAGTTATTTCCTTCATTATAATAGTTCAAATTTTAAGAACAGCACAAAAACCATTGTTATCTATGTAAATTACACCTAATATTATATAAAGTCCCTTTGGGTGGCAATCTATACAGCAAGACCAATGAGAAAAAATATTTCTTAAAACTGTAGTTCCCAGCAAGCTACAGTACGGATTTTCGTATCTAATGTATGGGTTTTGGTTTTGGTACCTTGTGCCAGTTAAACTTGTTTTCATATCATGTGGATGGGCAGACTGGAAACTTATTTTCAGTTGACAGAACACAAGAATGTACATATAGACAAAACCAACATTAAATTGTATTTGATTTGTCAGAACACTTCCTGCTTCATTACGTGCACAGCTTTCGTCATTGTTGTGATGGTTTGTTTATATTTGTGGTTGTTACGTGCTGCACAGTTTTCATCATTGTTGTGATGGTTTGTTTATATTTGTGGTTGTTACGTGCAGCACAGGTTAGGTCATTGTTGTGATGGTTTGTTCATATTTGTGGTTGTTACGTGCTGCACAGTTTTCGTCATTGTTGTGATGGTTTGTTTATATTTGTGGTTGTTACGTGCTGCACA
>NW_013682210.1:0-2904 GCF_000517525.1 Limulus polyphemus | reverse complement strand
CCATTGTTGTTTACTGTACAGATTGTAACGTTAAAACCATTGTTGTTTACTGTACAGATTGTAACGTTAAAACCATTGTTGTTTACTGTACAGATTGTAACGGTAAAACCATTGTTGTTTAGTGTACAGATTGTAACGTTCAAACCATTGTTGTTTAGTGTACAGCTTGTAACTTTAAAACCATTGTCGTTTAGTGTACACATTGTAACGTTAAAACCATTGTTGTTTACTGTACAGATTGTAACGGTAAAACCATTGTTGTTTACTGTACAGATTGTAACGTTAAAATCTTTGTTGTTTAGTTTACATATAGTAACGTTAAAACCATTGTTGTTTAGTGTACAGATTGTAACGTTAAAACCATTGTTGTTTAGTGTACAGATTGTAAAGTTAAAAACCATTGTTGTTTAGTGTACAGATTGTAACTTTAAAACCTTTGTTGCTTAGTGTACATATTGTAACGTTAAAACCATTGTTGCTTAGTGTACATATTGTAACGTTAAAACCATTGTTGTTTAGTGTACAGATTGTAAAGTTAAAAACCATTGTTGTTTAGTGTACAGATTGTAACTTTAAAACCTTTGTTGCTTAGTGTACATATTGTAACGTTAAAACCATTGTTGCTTAGTGTACAGATTGTAACTTTAAAACCTTTGTTGCTTAGTGTACATATTGTAACGTTAAAACCATTGTTGCTTAGTGTACATATTGTAACGTTAAAACCATTGTTGCTTAGTGTACATATTGTAACTTTAAAACCATTGTTGTTTACTGTACAGATTGTAACGTTAAAACCATTGTTGTTTAGTGTACAGATTGTAACGTTAAAATCTTTGTTGTTTAGTTTACATATAGTAACTTTAAAACCATTATTGTTTAGTGTACAGATTGTAACGTTAAAACTTCGTTGTTTAGTGTACACATTGTAACGTTAAAACCATTGTTGTTTAGTGTACAGATTGTACGTTAAAACCATTGTTGTTTAGTGTACAGATTGTAACGTTAAAACCATTGTTGTTTACTGTACAGATTGTAACGTTAAAACCACTGTTGTTTAGTGTACAGATTGTAACGTTAAAACCATTGTTGTTTACTGTACAGATTGTAACGTTAAAATGATCTAACTTTTTCTAATCTCTGGCCAATATTTGGTGAACGTGTTACAGAAGAACGTGATGATCTGTACTTTATTTTCAGTAACATCGTAGTAACTTTAGTAAAGATATCAGAAATGTGAAATAATTGTAGTAAAATTCATACTGTTAACTTTGTAGTTAGATACCCGGACAATGTATTTCACTAAACCATGCTAGAGTAATATTTAAGAGGGCGTGTGTGTGCAGCACGATGACAGGGAGGGGATGGGTAAAACATTTTCTAAGCACGTTCTCTGTTAACATTATGCGAAATAAAAAAAAACATGTAGCAATTTTTTTGTTTTTAAGTGGAGTTAAGTGTTCTTTTCGAGTCTTTCTGTGTAAGGTTTGAAATATCAAATCGCTTCACTGGTAACGTTGCACTAACGTTGAAATATCAAATCGCTTCACCTGCTAAAGTTGCACTACGATTTGGGAATGTAGTCGAAACAAACACCGAACCTTTCATGCTTATAACCACGTACACAAGTAAAAGGGCAAGTCATTGAAACAGGAAGTAAAAGGGCAAGTCATTGCCCTCCTGCGGTCATTGTACTTGACCTAGCTTCTTATAACAGGTTCTCTCGTGAGTAAACATCTGTGTTCGCCTTAACTAGAAAGCAATACACCGTTGATAATTGTCCTATCCAGTTCTTCTGCACATCAAAACTACTGTATTTCAGTTCTTCCATGGATCAACAAGATTACTATAGCAATATTTCTAAAGACGAGAAAGGTTTATTGTCTTCCGGAGATCATTATTACCATATTCTTCACTACATCTCGTGATTAGGGAGATCCTTCCAGGGATCAACATGAATATCATCTTCGAAAATGAGGAAGTAGACAAAGTTGGGAAACTTTTATTTTTATGCCTGCGAATAAAACCATAAATAGGATAAAAATAAAACCTACTGAAGACATTAACAACAGTAGAGGTTAATTTGGATCTGTTGTAAGATAGAATACACAGGCTTTAACGTTACAATGTGTACACTAAAAAACGAAGGTTTTAACTTTACAATGTATACACTAAACAACAATGGTTTTAACGTTACAATCTGTACACTAAACAACAATGGTTTTAACTTTACAATCTGTACAATAAACAACGAAGGTTTTAACGTTACAATCTGTACACTAAACAACAATGGTTTTAACGTTACAATGTGTACACTAAACAACGAAGGTTTTAACGTACAATCTGTACAGTAAACAACAATGGTTTTAAAGTTACTATATGTAAACTAAACAACAAAGACCAAACCTCGGATCGAAGTAATGTTGGAGATAAGAAAATCAAATTATGTGATCAGGTTTTCCTGTCTAAAAACAGCGTGGATCACGTGTTCCTGTCTAAAAACAGCGTGGATCACGTGTTCCTGTCTAAAAACAGCGTGGATCACGTGTTCCTATATAAAAACAGCGTGGATCACGTGTTCCTGTATAAAACAGTGTGGATCACCTGTTCCTCTATAAAACAGCATGGATCACGTGTTCCTCTATAAAACAGCATGGATCACGTGTTCCTCTATAAATCAGTATGGATCACCTGTTCCTCTATAAAACAGCATGGATCACCTGTTCCTCTATAAAACAGTATGGATCACGTGTTCCTGTATAAAACAGTATGGATCACGTGTTCCTTGTTATACTTAGAAGTAACAAAAGTATTATAAATTGATTTTCTACACAAGAGGTGATTGTAAAAGTATGAAATGTAAGTCACTTGAGATTTGATTAATATACGGTGTTATAATATACTTCA
>NW_013682209.1:2961-3700 GCF_000517525.1 Limulus polyphemus | reverse complement strand
TCAGATGGATACAGGATAGTTAACACTTACCTGGAAAGGAATGAGAAACATTCATGTTCAGATGGATACATGATAGTTAACTTCTCCTGGAGAGGAATTATTAACATTCATGTTCAGATGGATACAGGATAGTTAACTTCTCCTGGAGAGGAATTATTAACATTCATGTTCAGATGAATACAGGACAGTTAACTTCTCCTGGAGAGGAATTATTAACATTCATGTTCAGATGAATACAGGATAGTTAACTTCTCCTGAAGAGGAATTATTAACATTCATGTTCAGATGAATACAGGATAGTTAACTTCTCCTGGAGAGGAATTATTAACATTCATGTTCAGATGAATACAGGATAGTTAACTTCTCCTGGAGAGGAATTACTAACATTCATGTTCAGATAGATACAGGATAGTTAACTTCTCCTGGAGAGGAATTACTAACATTCATGTTCAGATGGATACAGGATAGTTAACTTGTCCTGGAGAAGATTTACTAACATTCATGTTCAGATGAATACAGGATAGTTAACTTGTCCTGGAGAAGATTTACTAACATCCATGTTCAGATGGATACAGGATAGTTAACTTCTCCTGGAGAAGATTTACTAACATTCATGTTCAGATGAATACAGGATAGTTAACTTCTCCTGGAGAAGATTTACTAACATTCATGTTCAGATGAATACAGGATAGTTAACTTCTCCTGGAGAAGATTTACTAACATTCATGTTCAGATGAAT
>NW_013682209.1:0-2166 GCF_000517525.1 Limulus polyphemus | reverse complement strand
AACTTCTCCTGGAGAAGATTTACTAATTTCATTTGTCAATGTCGTGATACAATAAGTCCCCTGTATTTGCTCTCGCGCTTTCTAGCACGTGCAAGCTATGCAGCCTTACGTCTTGTCTTCAGTTTTGTTTATTGGTGTAATATATATATCTCTACATGTATGTTCTCTTTTATAGTTTAGAAATTACACTGCGTCAAATAGAGCAATATCAAAATGTGATGATGACAAAACCTTGTCGAAACGTTGTACATTTGCTGTTACGTTAAACTTATATTAAAGTTTTTTCTTCATTACCCATTCAAGCCGTCTCCAGCCATTATTAACATTAATGGTATTTAGCGAATTAGGCCTAAAATGACGTAATTCAACCTTAATATGACCTTAAGTGACCCAAAGCCTAATTTGAATTGTTCAAAGCTATAAAGTAACTAACCAATACAAAACCATAAAATATATTTTGAAAGGTGGTTATCGTGCTGTGGAAGGTCAAGTTTATGCCATTTACTGATTTCTGCATACCCAAGTTTAGTGACCTCAAACGACCTTTAAAGTTGAAATTAAAAGTACCATCAAAACTTTTTTGAACACTAGAGGTCACGAGGAAGATAAATATGTAAGATACCGTAGGTTAACATGAAATTCCCAGTGAACCAAAACTTAATGCAAAGACTCCCGCACTATTACTGAAATTCATTTAAGCTTAAATCCGGGGTTCGATTCCACGCGGTAAACGGAACGTAAAGCTTTCAAGCTTTTACATTGTTTATTACCTTATGATATTAGACATAAAGTTGATAAATGAGTCTGGTGGTTTGGGCACTCAACTCACAATCTGCGGGTCGCAGGATCGAATCCCGTTATCGAACATGCCCGCCATTTCAACCGAGGGGACGTTATACTGTCACGATCAATTCCACTTTTCGCTGGTGAAAGAGTACCTCAGAAGTTGGCGGTGGGTGGTGTTGACTAGCTGGCTGCCTTCCCTCTAGTTTATTACTTCTAACTAAGTTGACGGCTAGCGCAGACAGCCCTCTAGTAGCAAAACTCAGCAAACAAATTTAATAAATGAATACATTTCACGCAATGTGGACAGGATATGAATTGTAAAGTTTTTCTTATTATAAAAGGTGAGGCTTATAATACCGTAAATGTAATTTATTTATACTATCTCCGAAAAATTGAAAAAAAGAAACACTTTCGAAACATTATACGAACTGTGTAAAACTACAACATAATGGAGTTACGAAAGAAACAGAAAAAAACGCCCTTCACTAAGTATACTGTAACGTGAACCAATCACTTTCCAACAGAATGACGTCATCACGAAGATCTTGTCATTCGTTAATGTTTTAAAAAATAAGTTAATATGTTATTTTACAACACTGTTTTATTTCGGTAGAATAATACGTTGTTGACTGGTTGATTTCGGATGTGCACACAAGGGGGCTAATAATGAAGGTGAAAATGGTTGATAAGTCGATTTTTTTTTCATTTACTTGAAATATTCAGTAAAGACGTAAACGGAAGGAAGTGTAAAGATTATGGAATGCGTAACGGAAGTAACAATTATAAGTTACATGAGACATCAAGTTGCGCCCCCTAGAGGCTCAGCAGCAAATCTGCAGGCTCACGGCGCTAAAAATCGGGTTTCGATACCCGCAGTGGGAAGAGCACGGATAGTCCATCGTGTAGCTTTGCGTTTAACAACAACCAAGCAAACCCCCTAGTGGCTTAGCGGTAAGTTTGTAGACTTACAACGTTAAAAATCGGGTCTCGATACCCGTGATAGGTAGAACAGAGAAAGCCCATTGTGTAATTTTGCGCTTGACAACAAAAAGGTAAACACCAAATTACAGATGAAAGCTGTACTTGAGAAGCAGCCGAGTCTCAAGAGAAGTTATTCAGAATAACTTTAAGTTTAAGGATATTTGTAAATCATTAAAAACCGGCCAATCTTTTCCTAGCAGAAGCCTTTTCTCTTTTACATTTAGATAGACAATTTAGTAATACAGGTGTCACTAGTGAATATAAAGGTCAAGATTATAAAGTAGTAGTAATACAGGTGTCACTAGTGAATATAAAGGTCAAGATTATAAAGTAGTAGTAATACAGGTATCACTAGTGAATATAAAGGTCAAGATTATTAAGTAGTAGTAATACAGGAGT
>NW_013682208.1:0-2907 GCF_000517525.1 Limulus polyphemus | reverse complement strand
AATTTTAACTGTATAGTTGTTAACCTGCTTAGTTTTAACCGTATAGTTGTTAACCTGCTTAGTTTTAACTGTATAGTTATTAACCTTCTTAGTTTTAACTGTATAGTTGTTAACCTGCTTAGTTTTAACTGTATGGTTGTTAACCTGCTTAGTTTTAACTGTGTAGTTGTTAACATGCTTAGTTTTAACTGTATAGTTGTTAACCTGCTTAGTTTTAACTGTATAGTTGTTAACCTGCTTAGTTTTAACTGTATAGTTGTTAACCTGCTTAGTTTTAACTGCATAGTTGTTACTTGTACGAAGGAATGAACAATCACTGCTTACAATCTGAAGTTTAATATTTTCACACATTTAAATAAACGTTGTACATCATTAGAATTTCACACACTTTTATAACGTGCTTTAGAAAACACCACAGGTAAGCAAAAACAGAAATGGAAATAATGTATTCTTTTCTGTTTTCGTAACAGAAAACGTTTAACAATGAAGTTCAAAGAGAAATACACATGAATCCTAGATCTTAATCCTCACATCCAAAGATAATAATATTCAACATCTAAGATGAACTGACTAGAATTACATATACAGTTATCAATGTTTTACGTCCTAAAACGCGGGTAATAAACTGAGTGTCTTTTAAAAAAAAATTGTGATAGTTTTGAAAAATAACAAAAGCATCAAATCCTCTGAAGTAATATTGTTTCATATGCCGGTTACAATGTTGTTTAGATATTTAAATACAGATTACTGCTGTTTTAAAACAACAAACTCAGTATGTTACTCTACACTGTTTCCACCACTAGGTGGCTACAGACCAGCGTAAAGGATACACTAATTCCACCACTAGATGGCTCAAGTCCAGTGTAAACGATACACTAATTCCACCACTAGATGGCTCAAGTCCAGTGTAAACGATACACTAATTCCGCCACTAGATGGCTACAGATTTGCGTAAACGATACACTGTTTCTACCACTAGGTGGCTACAGACCAGCGTAAAGAATACACTAATTCCACCACTAGATGGCTCAAGTCCAGTGTAAACGATACATTAATTCCACCACTAGATGGCTACAGATTTGCGTAAACGATACACTGGTTCCACCAGTAGGTGGCTACAGTGCAGTGTAAACGATACACTGGTTCCACCACTAGGTGGCTATAATCAATGCATGTAAATTCTGTGAAACTTTTTAAACGGAATTAAGTTCAGGTGAGGTTCACAAAACAAACTACGTTTATGTCTAAATTAAGTTGTTCGATAGTGTTATAAAATCTTCAACAACACACTCTTGAAAATCGTTCCCAAAAACTCAGTTTTTGTTTGTCTTTTTATAGACATTTTTCCGCTTTATTTTCGTAAATTTATTATTTTTATTCCATGTATATAGATATATATATATATACATCAGTTAGTAAACATTGTATCAAGTAACGTTCTGAACACAATTTTCACGTGGTCGTTTTAATACCAATTCCTTCTTTTTATATATTTATTTACTACTGACTTCTACTTGATAATAGGCACAAAAATGTCATACGATCGATATTGTATCTTCGGTATTACAAAACACACTGTGTCCACCGCAGTGAATCGAACCCCGGATTTTAGCGTTTTCGTTAGTTAGTTTAAATCAACACTCATCGAAATTCGGGGTTCTTTGGAAGGAAAGAGGCTGAAGTTGATCTTCCAAAAGGAAAATATTTCTTTTCTGATGATGAAGAAAATCTGGTAAGAATCTCATTCGGAGAACAGCTACAAGAGGGCGATGATAAAGAAGAGACGTTTGTTGTAGCAGGAGAAATAGTGGTGGGTGTCAGTCTGATTAACGGAGGAGAGATGACGGGACTATCTATTGAAGAAAGTTGTATTCTTGTTGGATGGTGTATCTCGTAAGGACAGTAACGGAAATTTAGACTTGCATTCTTAATAGAAGACGCCATCTGGTGGTTATCAAGACCTAGAGTCGGACTTGGTAGGAGAGAAGGGTGGTCTAGAACTGGAGAATGAAATATTGTGGAAAACGAAGGAAAACACAATCGTGACCAAAGTGTCTTCAAGTCCGGGTAAGGTAGCATCTCGTGTTTCAAGTGACCATTGGCGTGCAAGCCGAAAAATGACCGGTAAAAAGTGGGAGAATTGTCCAGTTCTGTCTCATCACGAGATTCTGTTGAAACAGCGGCGTCTTGATTATTCTCCAGACTCTTTTCTTGCTCGTTAGAAGAAGTTTTTTCATTTTGAGAACTATTAGATTTCTTGGCGTGTAGACCTGCAGAAAACGAATATTTATCAAAGAATAATGGAAACATGTTTGGATATAACTGAATCAAGTGAACTCAGAGATTACTCGTCAACAGACCCTGTCAGAGGTTCAGAGAGGAAGTTAATATAAACATGAAACACTGTCGAGACACCCAGGAAGAAGTCGTGACGAAAACACGGTTTTAGGAAGTTAATATAAACATGAAATACTGTCGAAACACCCAGGAAGAAGTCGTGACAAAAACACGGTTTTAGGAAGTTAATATAAACATGAAATACTGTCGAGACACCCAGGAAGAAGTCGTGACGAAAACACGGTTTTAGGAAGTTAATATAAACATGAAATACTGTCGAAACACCCAGGAAGAAGTCGTGATGAAAACACGTTTTTAGGAAGTTAATATAAACATGAAATACTGTCGAAACACCCAGGAAGAAGTCGTGACGAAAACACGGTTTTAGGAAGTTAATATAAACATGAAATACTGTCGAAACACCCAGGAAGAAGTCGTGACGAAAACACGGTTTTAGGAAGTTAATATAAACATGAAATACTGTCGGAAAACCCAGGAAGAAGTCGTGATGAAAACACGGTTTTAGGAAGTTAATATAAACATGAAATACTGTCGAAACACCCAGGAAGA
>NW_013682207.1:0-2907 GCF_000517525.1 Limulus polyphemus | reverse complement strand
CCCATGAATTCAACAACAACATGTTTAATCAATTTCTTAAATGCATTAAAGTTCAAACCGTCACTAGAGGGCGCCCATGAATTCAACAACAACAATAACAACAACAAAAATTAACAACTAAGCCAGACACTAATCGAACTTCAATACATGTCTACACTAGCTACTCCCCCTCTATGAAGTAATTATAGTCCTGTAAGTCAGCTTTGTATCCTGCAGAACGTGCGAAATGGTTAGATATTTGTTGCAATCTTTCTTTTTCGAAGTTTGCGAGTAAAGATTTGAAATGTATCACTGAAAATATCGATAAATCCAAGGAACTTAATAAAAAGCATGGGGCTCTGTCTGAGAGGTCCTCCTGTGGGTCAGCGGTATATGTACGGACTTACAACCTAAAATCCGGTGTTCGATTCCCAGCGGTGCCCACAATAGACAGACCAATGTGGCTTTGCTCTCACACGCAAACAAAATGTCCGAGTGCAAGGCCCAATGTGCTTCCTTTGATTTGTCCATAAATGGTGCTACTTATACTATATGTCCACTACGTGATGCCATTGTTGCCCGCTTGTGTTGCTGGTTTTGTAACACCAAAGAGCACCATTTCCGCTATTTCTGGTGGCCCTCTTCCAATTAAATCGGGGAATGATGTCGACCTCTGTCTTTTTTTATTTCTATTTTACTTTCAAATATGTAAAACTAGTTAACCATAATGATGTGTGCGTTAACTTGGCTGTTATACTGAATTGTTTTAAGGAATTATTTTTAAAATTAGTCTATGACATTCAAATTCACTCAGTATTTTATTCCAAGTTCCTTCAGCCGTGATACGACAATTAAACGTTTTACGAAGGTCTGTTTTGTGTGTGTATACGTGTTGTCCAATTTCGCCATGTTTTTTTAGTTTATTGTCCACTCTTGACCAGAAGGTGTTTCTATATTTTACTCAACGACTAATCGCCTAGACCTGAAACTTGATCAAACTTCCGCCTTGTATTTTATATAATATCAGATTATTCTATTTACTTATTTTTATCTGATTTATCAATTTCTTCTGTGGATCTTGTGAAGTAAATAAAGGTTCCCAATTTCTGAGTTACTTAAAATGTTTTTCCTAGATGCTACTTTTTCTGTTACGACCTCTAATCAACTATCTTTCTCGAGAAAAAAAAGAAGAATAAAAAACTGTTCGCGGGGTTTGGAAAGCTTTCCCGCGATCTTCTGGGGTAACTTTATGAGCTTCGTTAATTACCACATTTGGCAATGGTTGTGGATTTTCGAGAGGTGGTACTCGTGTGATTTAAGTTGAAGATGGTCCCTACCCAGACGGTAGTTTACGCAGTGCACGAGCGTGTAACATCTGGAGATAATCACCTAAATAAGACGAAGTTAAACAAACAAATAAAACAATTCTCGTCACGTAGTTCACGTGAAATAAGACGAAGTTAAACAAACAAATAAAACAATTCTCGTCACGTAGTTCACGTGAAATAAGACGAAGTTAAACTTGCCGAATTGATTTGTCTGATGATAAACAAACAAATAAAACAATTCTCGTCACGTAGTTCACGTGAAATAAGACGAAGTTAAACTTGCCGAACTGATTTGTCCGATGATAAACAAACAAATAAAACAATTCTCGTCACGTAGTTCACGTTAAATAAGACGAAGTGAAGCTTGCCGAATTGATTTGTCTGATGATAAACAAACAAATAAAACAATTCTCGTCACGTAGTTCACGTTAAATAATACGAAGCTAAACTTGCCGAATTGATTTGTCTGATGATAAACAAACAAATAAAACAATTCTCGTCACGTAGTTCACGTTAAATAAGACGAAGTTAAGCTTGCCGAATTGATTTGTCTGATGATAAACAAACAAATAAAACAATTCTCGTCACGTAGTTCACGTGAAATAAGACGAAGTTAAACTTGCCGAATTGATTTGTCTGATGATAAACAAACAAATAAAACAATTCTCGTCACGTAATTCACGTGAAATAAGACGAAGTTAAGCTTGCCGAATTGATTTGTCTGATGATAAACAAAGAAATAAAATAATTCTCGTCACGTAGTTCACGTTAATTAAGACGAAGTTAAGCTTGCCGAATTGATTTTGAATGATAAACAAACAAATAAAACAATTCTCGTCACGTACACCTTACGATTACCTAAGTTTTTCGAAAATAAATGTTTTTTTTGTTTGTTTTTTTTACACCAGCCTATTGTTTACGTACACAATAAAAATGTCCGCGCCAATTTGGAAATATATACATTTACTACATTAAAATAACATGGTAGACGAAGAATTGCGCTTTGGACACACACACACATCACAAAAGCGCTTGTTCCGCTATTGATTGTTTAAGTACAAAAGGGATTATCGGCGCTGTGCCCATCACAGGGATCGAACCCCAAATTATATGACTAAGCCCACAAGGTTTAGCGCTCATTTACTTGGAAGAGAGAGAGTTTCTTTGAGGTGACGAAGACTACCGTAACTTATAACTACGTGGGTAAAGTGCTTAACGTATCAATGAAGACGCCAAACAGAACAAAAATAACTGATAAATATTTTAAAAACGTACTTCCTCAGAAGTTTAGGCACATTTTAATACACTACAGTACAGAGAGTAATCCGGCTTTACCAATTAGTTATTAACCAGTCTCTTACATCATGGTATTACCGTTTATATAAGCCCATGATGGCAAGTTATTTCTGAGGGAGTTGAAGAATAAAAATGAACTTGGATATAAAAGAGTCGACAATAGACCATTGGTTGGCTATTAAGCCACTGACGTCATTGAAGCCTAAGCACCACCAGTAAACGGATCAAATTGTTCTAATTATTCCTATTGGTGGAAATCCAAGCAGTTCACACCAAGCGACTCATCTTTAACGTCTACTGGTGG
>NW_013682206.1:0-2907 GCF_000517525.1 Limulus polyphemus | reverse complement strand
ACAATACATCCTGTTGTAAAAACACTGGAATGGACAATACATCCTGTTGTAAAAACACTGGAATGGACAATAACGTCCTGTTGTAAAAACACAAGTGTAGAGGAGACGGAAGACTTTTGTGTTTTTTTTTATAATAGTTGCCGTCTATTTACTCATCAATACTTTCACGTTCAGTAGGTTTAGCAGGATCTTTCACGTTCAGTAGGTTTAGCAGGATCCTTCACGTTCAGTAGGTTTAGCAGGATCTTTCACGTTCAGTAGGTTTAGCAGGATCCTTCACGTTCAGTAGGTTTAGCAGGATCTTTCACGTTCAGTAGGTTTAGCAGGATCTTTCACGTTGAGTAGGTTTAGCAGGATCTTTCACGTTGAGTAGGTTTAGCAGGATCTTTCACGTTGAGTAGGTTTAGCAGGATCTTTCACGTTCAGTAGGTTTAGCAGGATCTTTCATGTTGAGTGGGTTCAACAGATAATGGAATGTACTGGATGTTGAAGAATCAATGTCAAATTCTGCAAAACAAAATTTTTAGATCATCTATGTAATAACTGTTTTCTTCTGTGCTTTCAAACTTTATAGTTAAAAAAAGGGAAGCGTTTCTTCGAATAGAAAAGAGTTTTCTTCTAAACCTCAGAAAGTATCTTGACTACTTGCGTATTTCCAGTTAATTAACATGAGAAACGTGCTGAATGTTTACTTCCTTTATACTCTGTTGCAGTTAAAACTTTGTTACTAAGCGACCAGTGTCACTGACGTGCGTAACCTTGACTACAGGAAAGTCGGCCTTTTAATAAACCTAAAAATGAGCCGTTATTTGTTCCTAGTCCGAAAGCTTAATTATTGTCTAAAATATTGACTCAGATAATAACTTTGAATCATGGGATTTATATGCCATCCCTGGTGGACGAAGAAGTTTTCAAGAAACCAGAGGTTCGAGAATTCTCTCAGGTGTGGCTTTCGTTTATAAACGAACTACAAATTTAATTTAGTATGTAATTTGAATTTCATAGTACGATCAGAAACCGTCTGGTTGCCACTGCTCAGGCAATTAATGTTTATTTTTGGTTGTTGTTCGAACGTTAATAATATGCAAGTTTAAGTTCAAAATTAATTCATATCGGCCAATTACTCATGAAGATGGGAAACCGCCATTACTTTATATTCAACTGTTTGTATTCTGACCACTAGAACGACCCCTTACGGCGATTTGCAAAGTTTTTCTTGTTCAAGTGAACTTTTAAATAACATCTAGTTAAGTAATCACTATTTTATCCGGGAAATTTATTTATTTCTGTTAATCAACAACGGTCCCTCATGAAAATAACAAAGGGCCAAAATGTGATATCAAAATGAAATAAATGCCCTCAGCTACAAGTTTGTTTCATGCTGGGATCTTTTTTTTTTTTTTTTGCTCTTTCTATTTTTCTGAAACTATTTTTCTTTAAATATTTTAATGCTTATTTAACCCATCAGGGGGCGCTATTTTTGTTTTTTAATTTCTGTTTCATCGTGTATTATATTTTTCAATTCTAATTTAATTTCGTTTTTTTTTTCTTTCTATCCATTGTTTGAAGAACGAGACTTGTTTTGCTTAGTCTCAGTCATCTTTTCCATCTTTAAAAATTTATCTATTGCACTCGTTTTGTTGTTGTTCTGTGGTATATTTCCTGTGTCTGGTTTTTATTGCTTTATTCCCATTTCGCGTTTTTATTTGGTTACTTGCCAAAATCTTCGTATTTTTTGCTGGGTTATGTTCTGTTTCCTTTCATATAATTTTCTTCATCTGTTCCACTTGTCTACCAGATGCCGATCGAACATCCTGTGTGGTTGGGTTCTTGTTAAACACAGGCCTACACAGTGGGGTATCTGTGCTTTACCCAAAATTTTAGTTTCTTAAGCCTACGTCTAATGCTATTACATAAGTCAGTGATATGATCTCGTTACTTTGATCTTGAACTTTTCAACGTTTAGTGTGTTCAAAATAACACACCTTGCGTGCTGCGTTGTGTTTCTATGGCTAAAACACAACTCAACACATAGCACAAATGTATTGGCTTAAGCACGATTTTTCTGTTTAATGTTACATACACATAATAATAGATATAATATCGATCTGTCTCCAACTTGCCAGAGAAGAAGACAATACAATAAAATACATCCAACTAATTGATAGCACACCCAGTCAATATATTATAGAAAACCTGGATAATTATCTTAAAAACGTTCAAATAATTAGTTGACACAAGTTCTAATAAAGGGGCTCCAGTAGTGGGATTTTCCTTCAAGGAGACCCAGGATTGAATCCTGGCCACAAACAACTTAGAAATAGCACTTCTCAAGACTTCCCTGAAGACATCAGTATATTAGCAGCCAATATCAACAAAGAATCTAACATTTTAATAATGATTATATAAACTAAATGTAGTGGAACAAATTAGAACCTCTGAGTCGTTAATCATCGAAGAAGTTCTATATCTAAGTATTCAAGATGTTTACAACAACAGAATTGAAATTATTTTACAACTAACCCTTTTTATATTATCAGGACTTATCAGTATGTTGAAAAATCAACTGATAAATTCAGTAGGATAAACAATGCAATTGATGTATGTTGGTCTCGAATATGATACGATAAAATCGTTAACAGTTAGTATATATTTGTTTAGACTATATTATGATAAAAATAACAACATTTGATATATACTTGTTTTAGAATATGATACGACAAAATCGTTAACAGTTAGTATATATTTGTTTAGGATATATTATGATAAAAATACCAACATTTGATATATACTTGTTTTAGAATATGATACGACAAAATCGTTAACAGTTAGTATATATTTGTTTAGGATATATTATGATAAAAATACCAACATTTGATATATACTTGTTTTAGAATATGATACGAC
>NW_013682205.1:2113-3907 GCF_000517525.1 Limulus polyphemus | reverse complement strand
AACACATTAACCGCACTAATCGAGGGATTCCTGTATAATGTAATATGGTTGTGAATGTTATGTTAATAAGTTGGTAATTTCAAAGTTGATTAGAAATAGACCTGTAAGAAAGTAGTCCAGAAGTTGTTGTCAAATTGAATTTAGTGGGAAACTCTTATGCATCACTATTTATATTCATTGTTCCATAATTGAAGTTGGTTGGGTGTGTACTGAAGAATAAGATGATATGAAATCAGTCTAAGCTCGTGGAGACAGCTACGGTAACAAGATGTTGCAATTTCTATATTGACAAGTTGAATTCTGAAATGGAAGATGGTGAGACAGTAATGTTGTAACAGAGCAATGTGCAGCTTTTCTAGGTAGACGTGTTGAAAAAAAACGTACTTGTGATGAAATTAAAAAACTTTCAATTGCATTTCCATCTTTTGATGACAATTAATGAAACAACTGTTAGTTATGTCCACTGGTCGAATGGCATTAATTTATGGAGTTGGTACTAAAATCCAGGGTTTGATTCTCCATAGTGGGTACAGCAGATAGCCCAATGTGGCTTTGCTCTAAAACAAGGCAAAGAACTGATCAGGACTGAAAATTGTTATTTTGAAGTTCGGAAGAAAGTCGTGCAATTTACTGTAATTTTGTCCTATGTTTATATGAAAAATAATGTTTAGTTTTACGAAGACCGATATAGCTGGCGTAAGACAAAATATTAATCCATGATTGTATTACCAAAACATACTATGAACAGGCTTCTTAACAGCATAATAGAGGGGGGGGGATAGAAGGCTCGTGGCATGCGTAAATAAACAGTTCGCGTATAGAGGGCAGCAATGAACGAGAATAGCAAATCATGCGAGTGAAGGGAAGTATCTATCAGAAATGCATTTTCAGTATAGGAAAATTATACCTTTTAAACACATTAATGTTTCTCCAGAAAAATGCCAAAATTACCCCCAAAATACTGATTAGATTTTGAGTGTTAAACACCATGGAAAAACACTAAAGCACACCCACATACATATGTATATTCTGTGTCAGAATTTTTATCTGTCTCTGGTTAAATTTTGGCTCAAACAATCTTTAGGTTCTGGGATATATAGGTAGATTTGTTTGTTTTAGAGCAAAGCCACATTTGGCTCTCTGCTGTGTCGACCATGGGAAATCGAACTCCGAATTTTAGCGTTAAGTCTGTAAACTTATTGCTGTCCTATCAGGAGACTTGTAGCCTAGGTAGATAATTTGAACTCATCATGAGTGTCGATCCATATTTGTTCTTAACTTCAAACATTTTTCGTCTTTCATCGGACTGTTCAGGTTGAATATTTTTCGATTTTCATCACGGTATTTGGTCAGACGGATCAGAAATAAAAACAATAATTATAATTATCACTGTCCTACTCAGAAAAACATATTTGTAACTGTAGCAAAAAAATAGTGTTGCGTATCTGCTTGTTTGTTAATTTCCCGTAGAAATTCTTTCCAAGAAACTTCAGCGATACAAGTCCTTTCTTGATTAAAACTAGTTTATTCTTTCTCAACTTTGCAATACACAGAATTTCCACAGTCAATACGTTTGCAATCTCGATAACAAAACACACACTTTATATTACCGTCACTACAGCTCGCTTGACTCAATTATCTGTCTCTATATCTATCTATCTGCCATTATATTTCCGCTTTATTTGCCAGGCTTATATACTAAAAAAGAGGGTGCCCAGAACAGACTAGAGTTGCCAGGAAAAGTCATGATCCTTCTAGAAACTCCAGCGCGCGTGCTTCCAGAATCGCGTGACT
>NW_013682205.1:0-1113 GCF_000517525.1 Limulus polyphemus | reverse complement strand
GACCAAACATCAGCTTTACTGGAGTGTATCCAGTGGCTTCATGCTCTGCTGTTCCATAGGCCATCAACAGTGGAAGGAGTAAGACATCCGAGACATCTTGGCGGCTATTACAAAAGTTTGCCAATTCCTGTCCAATTGTACTTTTCTACCATTCCATCAGACTGTGGATGAAATGGCGTTGTCCTGGTCTTTCGTATGCCAAACAACTTGCAGCATTCATGGAACAAGCTGATTCAAAGTGACGGCCTTGATCCGAATGCAGTTCGTATGGCATACCAAATCTGATAAAGAAGTCAATAATAGCCGAAGCTTCAGTTGTAGCTTCATGATTTGGTATTGCATATGCCTCAGGCCACTTGGTGAAATAATCCATCACCACACAAATGTACTTTTTTCCAGCACGAGTTTGGGGGCAAAGGACCAGCAATGTCAACAGATACTCTTTCCATTGGTGTGCCAACTTGGATAACTTCACTGGAGCACGTCCCTTATGCTTGGGTCCCCTTTTAGCACAACATGTAATGCAGGTCCTGCACCATTCTTCCACATCTTGCCTTATACCTATCCAGCAAAATCTCTGTCGTAGGCGACTCAATGTCTTCTTAACTCCGAGATGTTCTCCTGTTAAACTACCATGGGATTGACGCAGCACAACTTCCCGTAACTTTCTCGGTATAACCGTTTGCCAGGTCGTCACTTTCCTATCTGCAGTTTTCCATCTCCGGACAAGAATACCATCTTCAAGCTGCAACTGGTCCCATTGTGCCCAATAGTGCTTTGTCACAGGGCTTAAGCTAGACACCTTCTTCCAAGAATGGCGCAAAACACTTGCTTTTAAAAAATCAATTATTGGCTTCAAATATGGGCCATTCTTTTGCTCTTCTTTAATATCCATACCTGGTTCCATTTCATCATCATCAACTCCTTCAGTCACTTTGACTTCAGCTTGATGACACCTGGTTAGTCCAACCTCTCTTTTAACACTTACCGGAGTTCAGTCTTTGTTGTTCCCAAACATCATTTTATCAAAATTAATTACACACTTCCTCTGTAGTAAGTAGTCCAACCATAGTATGCATTGGTCTTCAATGTCAGCCAAGTATATCTTGTGTC
>NW_013682204.1:0-2907 GCF_000517525.1 Limulus polyphemus | reverse complement strand
TATTGTAAACAATGTTATTTAAATTGTTGTTAATATTATTATATGTATAACACACTATACTCGTGTATTGTAAACAATGTTATTTAAATTGTTGTTAATATTATTATATGTATAACACACTATACTCGTGTATTGTAAACAATGTTCCTTACTATACAGTATTTGTTATTCTTTATATTGTAAATTTTCTTTATATCATCGTTTATAATATATTGTATTTAGCAGTAATACATCATAATACATCATGTTGAAGCGATTAGATATATTCATGTACATTGGGCAGTTTTTATTGCTTCGACATTTTTATAATTTACACTTTGTCATGCGTATCAAACAATGAACCACAATTAGTTTTATTTAATACTGTGTTGATGTAGTAAATATATAGTAAAGTAACAATGAACAGATGTGAAGCCGAGGATCCATGGCTCGCGTCCCGTTGCAGCAAAATTGTGCTCAGTACTTTGGGGCCGTGGGTGCGTTATAAGAGTGACGGTGAAATCCCACAGATTCGATCAAGAGTATCCCAAGAGTTGCCGGTGGGTGGTGTCTTCCCTCTACTCTATCACTCAAAATTAGGGACGGCGAACGCAGGTAGCCCTTGTGTAACTTTGCGGGGTTTTAACGGCGAACGCAGGTAGCCCTTGTGTAACTTTGCGGGGTTTTAACGACGAACGCAGGTAGCCCTTGTGTAACTTTGCGTGGTTTTAACGGCGAACGCAGGTAGCCCTTGTGTAACTTTGCGGGGTTTTAACGGCGAACGCAGGTAGCCCTTGTGTAACTTTGCGGGGTTTTGGAAACAAAGAATGTAAGTTTTTCTTGTCGAAAACGCCATACGTACTTATCCACCTGTACTTATCAATTTGCCTCAATTATGGCAGTACATACAAATGTTGTCAGGAGGACAATGGACGTCACGTGTGCTTTCACAGTATCCTGAAAACACAGCGTTGTATTCAGAGTTACCAGAGATGAACTCGCTTCACAAACTACGTGCTAACCTTGGGCCTGGCTGTCAGCACAAAGTTTATTAAAGACTAGGTATGCCGCATTAAGATAGTTGTACGACTTGGCGGCCATTAACGACCACGCTGCCGCAGGCGGCCACGGGCTAGGGAAGGGCAAAGCGGTTAGAAATAGACCTTAAACAAACATGCTTGTTAGATATTGTCTGGCAGAGCTAAGACTATTTATCATCAAACTCCACCTCCAATACAAACGAACCTGCGCGTCAGACGATTGGATGGTTTTCTCGAGACAAGACACAAGATGAAACAAACAAACAATACCAGACAAACGAAGCTATTTCATCAGAAACAGACGACAACTTGTTCTTGGAAAGCTTTAAAGTAAAGTAGATTATTCTCAGTTTGGAGATTTTAGTGGATTACATCTGCCTGGAGTGTAGGAGAAAACGGCTCAGCACGGAGACAACGCTCCTCCTGCGTTCTAGGCAGACATAAAAAACGTCAAATCCAGAAAACAACGTAGAAACGAGAGCGTAAACTGAATATTTCAGGTTTTCATTTACTGCAGCAAAATCTGTTCAGTATAAATTGTGTTTTCTATGTGTGTGTGTGTGTGTCACAATTGTGTTCTCTATGTGTGTGTGTATGTGTGTGTCACAATTGTGTTCTCTATGTGTGTGTGTGTCACAATTGTGTTCTTTATGTGTGTGTGTGTGTCACAATTGTGTTCTCTATGTGTGTGTGTGTGTGTGTGTGTCACGTTTAAACTTTTCGTATAGTTATATAGCTAGGTGACACAATGTTATTATTGTTCTGCAATTTATTTCAACACGTTTTCGTTAGTCTTGACTTTGCTATTTTAAGTTATTTTAAACCTCATTATATATATATATATCGTTACCTGAGTGATTTTATATGAATTTCGTTTTTTGGTATTTATTGAATTTCACCTTTTTTTTTGACGGGCAGTAAACATTATATATATATATATATACCTAAATATTAATGAACTTTCCAAGTATTGATTGTTTCGCTTGAACTGAAGAACACATTGTTAATATTTCCAAATGTTTAATAATTTCACTACTAACGAACTTATTCTGAGTTGAGAGATACCATAAAACAACGAAGCAAACTTTTATACAACTCAAAGTGTGATGATTATTAAAATAACAACTTTCGAGTTTGAAACAATCCACAAACCATTCTGCCTTCCATTCAATGGGCTATTTGCTGTGTCTACTGCGAGGAATTGAATCTCGGATTTTAGCCTTGTAAGTCCGTAAACTTACCACTGGGGGGATCCTTCCATTCACTGGGCTATTTGCTGTGTCTACAGCGGGGAAATGAATCCCGGATTTTAGCGTTGTAACTCCATAAACTTACCACTGGGGGGATCCTTCCATTCATTGGGCTATTTGCTGTGTCTACAGCGGGGAAATGAACCCCGGATTTTAGCGCTGTAAGTCCGTAAACTTACCACTGGGGGATCCTTCCATTCACTGGGCTATTTGCAGTGTCTACTGCGGGGAATTGAACCCCGGATTTTAGCGTTATAAGTCCGTAAACTTACCACTGGGGGGGGGGGGATCCATCCATTCAGAATCGCATAAAAAGAAAGAAAAAACCTCGATATTTCTAGAGTATATTTATTGTTCAGTGGATTATGATTCTGGTATCTAAAAGTCCGGAAACAAACATATAAATACACACATGTGTCCAAACGAATGTGGACTACACATAAACATCACACGTATGTTTTCACTAATGGTAAAAATGAAGAATAGAATCTGACTTATAGGCCTAATGCATTCCTTGATTAGCCGTACACTCTGCTGTGAACTTCATTGACCCGTATTCAAGGCACATCAGCACAGCTTGGGTCAACAAACCAAAGAAATACAGTTAAGCCTATTCAAGGCTCATCAGCACAGCTTGG
>NW_013682203.1:2838-3908 GCF_000517525.1 Limulus polyphemus | reverse complement strand
CATTGTTTGTTTCGTTGACTTTAGATTGGACTGTTGTTTTACTATTTTTTAAGTTTAGATTGGACTGTCGTTTGTTTTTTAGTTTACATTCATATTTTGTGCGCAACCTTATGACTTGTTTCATGAGTTTCGGGCTGGTGCATTATTTTCAAGAGTTCAAATTGATACACTATTTTCAAGGGACATAGACTGAGGTAATGTTTTAAGGATTTGAAGCTGGTGTATTAAAGTTAGAAGTTTATATCAAGTGTTTTAGAGGTTGAACTTTCTGCACATCTTTTATTTTTCTCAGATTTGATTTTAATACATATCCAGAGCTTGGCTTTTGCACAGAAATACACAGATTTATCAGCCGCTCTTTGTAGGATTTTCATACATCATTACAAAGTGTAATTTTTAAGGTTTTAAATAACAAGGAAAGTTAATTTCTAAAGCGAAAATTTATAATTCCTTTTTTCAGTAACCCCAGAATGTTTGTTTGTTAGATTTCACGCAAAGCTATTCGAGGGCTATCTGCACTAACCGCCCCTAATTTTGAGGTTATACATTAGAAGAAAGATAGCTAGTCAGCACTACCCACCGCCAACTTTTTGACTACTCTTGGTATACAGAATAACGAAATTATACACATGGACAATCCCATACTACTGTTTTACAGAGAACGGTTTAGGGTACAAGATTACAGCTACACAGTTCAACAGTGGGG
The DNA here is from genome assembly GCF_000517525.1 of Limulus polyphemus. Lineage (NCBI taxonomy): Eukaryota > Metazoa > Arthropoda > Merostomata > Xiphosura > Limulidae > Limulus > Limulus polyphemus. Next base: position 3,202 of record NW_013682203.1, on the reverse strand, counting down.
GTTATTGACAATGCCAGACAGGTAAAATGAGACTGGGTTCGTTACTGACTGACAAAACGACAACAATAAAATTATGGTCTGGTCTAGAGTGGTCAAGTGATTAGCATGTTGAACTGTGGAGCCAAACATTGTACTCCGCACATTTGGACCGGATGTGCATTATAAGAATGTTGGTCAAATTTTCACATGATGCGCCCGCCTATCAACACTAACACTTGTTATTTTATCTATCAGTAATGAGCCCGCTCACAATAGTTATCTGTCTATAGTTACTTCGAAACTTCACTGTTGCAATATTACTAATCACTAATGAGCATGGCTCTCATTCTATCATACTATTTTATATTAAAGTGTAAGGTGGAGA
>NW_013682203.1:0-1838 GCF_000517525.1 Limulus polyphemus | reverse complement strand
TAGCTTTGCGCGAAATTCAAAAACAAGCAAACAAACAAGCTTTTCCCGCCACTTCTCGCTTCCCCAAGACGTCGCAACTGAATGTAGATGAATGATATAGAAGTTTTTGGTAGAAATGGACAATATCAAAGTTATTCTTTTTTCTATCTAATGTTTTTAAGTGATTTTACTGAAAATGTTCAGGCGGTGAAGAATAGTAAGTAAGTTATAAACATTAGACGCACCTTAAGTATGCTGTGGATAACTCCAAAATCACTTTTAGGTTATTTAGGACATTTTTTTTATACTGAAGAGTATCCTGTGATCCCACAATACCGGTAAAATAAAAAAAACAGTTCGGCAAAAAAAATATATGAAGGATTAGAGTTTTTTATAGATATGTAAGTATGCTGTGGATAACTCCAAAGACACTTTATGGTTATCCAGGACAATTTTTTTTTATATTGAAAAGTATCCTGTGATCCTACAATACCTGTAAAATAAAGAACAGTTCAAAAAAAAAAAGATAAAGGATTAGGGTATCTTATAGATATGTATGCTGTGGATAACTCCAAAGACACTTTATGGTTATCCAAGACAATTTTTTTATATTGAAGAGTATCCTGTGATCTTACAATACCTGTAAAATAAAGAACAGTTCAAAAAAAAAAGATAAATGATTAGGGTATCTTATAGATATGTATTCTGTGGATAACTCCAAAGACACTTTATGGTTATCCAGGACAATTATTTTATATTGAAGAGTATCCTGTGATCTTACAATACCTGTAAAATAAAGAACAGTTCGGTGAAAAAAAGAGAGAGAGAGGATTCAAGTTTCTTATAGATATATTCAGATATACCAGTGAGTAAAACTTCGTTGCAACTTAGCTCCTACTCATGCTAACATAGAAAATATTTATGTCGTTGGGTGAGGGTAAACGTGACCGTTATTGACACCAATTCACACGAGGTAATTCTCATGGTCAAGTGCCTACTTGGAATTCTATGAAACCGGTTTACTGAAGTCAATGTATGTAACGAGGTGTTTCTCATTTCAACAAATATATAGTTTTATGTCCGTCTGCTACGATGTAAAACTTTTCTGGCTTAAGCTAAAATAATGTTAAGATAACACATAACATTTATTATTATTATAACTTTCGGTGGTACGCAGACTGACTATTATTCTCTTACTAAATCACATAGACAATCAAAAAAGTTTTGCAAAGTAATTAATATACTAGCTTGATAAAACTTTACAGGTAACTAACTGGTTTTAATACACAAACGCGCGCGCTACAAATGTGTTTTTCAAAAGTCTGTTAAGTTATTTGATGTTTAAGTTTCATATTGTCATTTCAGAAGAGGTGTTCTGCTACCGGAGTGCCACCTGAAACTGGAGCTGAGTCCCAAAACTTCAAAAACTGAAAATATTTATATAACAAATAAGTTATTCAATTTACCCCAAATTAAGTGTCTTTAATAACCAATTTCTCAGAATGTTGGAGAATACCCTGGCTGTTTGTGATTTCCAGTGTGCACTGGTAGAGCTTGAAGAAACTACCCACAACACAGGAACTGGCGATAGGCACCGTGCGACCTCTGGTTCAAGAGTATGTGTCAGAGCGATAAAATTTTGATTTTTTTTTTTTTTTTTGTCAAACATCACGTGCTTATTAAAACACACGTTATACGGTATTGAAACGTTTAATAAAATAATTATACTGTGTATATAAAACGTACGGTTTTTTGAAAGGTTTATAATTTCGATAATATATAAAAAATGACGCTTTTTAATTATTCGTTTTGGCAGGACAGAAGATACACAAAGTATTATAAAAATCAAAATTGTTAAT
>NW_013682202.1:1490-3830 GCF_000517525.1 Limulus polyphemus | reverse complement strand
ATGTCTTTAAAAATGTCTTTATTATTTCTCTATCTGATCTCTGATCGTCAAGTGGCCTGGGAAGATCAGATGTCTTTATTCTCTCTCTATCTGATCGCTGATCGTCAAGTGGCCTGGGAAGATCAGATGTCTTTATTCTCTCTCTATCTGATCTCTGATCGTCAAGTGGTCTGGGAAGATCAGATGTCTTTAAAAATGTCTATTCTTTCTCTATCTGATCTCTGATCGTCAAGTAGCCTGGGAAGATCAGATGTCTTTATTCTCTCTATCTGGTCTCTGATCGTCAAGTGGCCTGGGAAGATCAGGTACACCATGGATCTTTACCTCCTCCTTGACTGTTTGTTTAGTTCTTGAATGTCATGGCCACGTTAGTTCTCCGATATAATTCGGTCCGGTGGCTAGGAAAATCCCTTATTACACCTTGCAGCAACTGCAAATGTTGTTTGTTTGCACACGCAAGTGGCCCTTTTCAGGCCATGACCACGAGTATACAATCCTTCGTATATGTGATGTAGTTACACTTAACCATACTGGGCAGGAATACTGTACAGGGCAGGAATACTGTACAGGGCAGGAATACTGGGCAGGAATACTGTACCACTGGACGTATATAAGTTTCGTAAGTTTTGAGTATGTTTTCGGTTGTTGTCAGTCAGACGTACGTAATTAGCTCCTTGCCAGATTTTGTTTCTAATTTGGCTTATATGTTTAGTCCAGTTTAGCTTAGAGTCGTATGTTAGGCCCAAGAATTTGGCTGATGAGGCTACTTGGTGAAGGGATCCGGAGAGGTATAATTTTGCGGGCTGTTTGCTTGTCTTGTTTGATTTGGTGAATAATATGATTTTTATTTTGGAGGAGTTTATCTTAGTTTTCTGTTTCATTTAATTGTGGTTGTAAATTTGTCACTTCTATGGTTGGACTATAGGAGCTATTCCAGATAATCAGCAAACTGGAAACAGAAACAGAAATTTTTAGATCTGTCATATATGATGAATAGTGTTGCGTCAGCGAGGTCACGTGACTCGTTCTCTCGAACCTTCGGGAATTGTCGGGAGATTACTGGATATAGGGTAGTCTGGTATATATAAGAGGGTGACAACGTGACGTGACAATAATGTGTGTAGGTAGTGAGTAATTGAACTGCAGTCGGGAAGTATTGTTGAAGTTAACGTTCGCTGTTAAAACGTTTGTAAAAGAGTGACTGTTGAAAATAAGTGTATCGGTAAAGTTATATTCAGAAAGAATAAACCAGTTTTATTAAGTAAGGACTTGTGTCGCTAAAGTTTCGTCGGAACGAAGTTACGGGAGATCAATTAACAAACGGAGACGTAACAATAGTATAGGGCTAACTTCCCCTTCTTGCGAGATACCTGCCCCGGGGGTAAAGTACTCTGAGAAGGTGCCCGACACATTAATTCTAGCTTTCCTGTTGTCCAGAAAGTAGGGTAGTTTTATTTGTGACAATGGATATTGTAATCCATACAATGTTGACTGATTTATTAACAACAATAAAACAGGCAATAGTTAATTCGTTTCGATTAAACTGTCTACTGTTGTTTCTCTAAATCTTACCAGATGGTCTGTGGTTTGCCTTTTTTTTCCTCAATCCGTTTTGTATTTCAGGTAATTTTGATGTCAGTTCGAGATAGGCCTAAAGTCTTGAACTGATGGTTTTTTCTAGTAGTTTCCAATACAGCTAGTTTGGCTGACTGGTCTGTAGTTCTCTGATTTACTTGTTGGCTTTCATTCTTTAAGAAACATTCAAACGTCCGATAGTTTCAAAGCAGTTTGGTATGTAACCCGATTTTAGGGATAGATTAAATATTGCTGTTAGATGGTCTTACAATCTTGGTGTGTGTGTTTTTTTCATAAGTATATATTGTATTTTATCACGTCCTGGAGCCTTGTTTTTTGTCTTTTTAAGAATGTTTTGTATTTCTGGTACTGTTATTGGTTTGAGTTATCTTCAGTATTACTACTTTCTAATTGGGTGTATGAGCCGACTCAAACTGGCTCTTAAAATTTTCCGCTGTTTGAACATCAGTTAAAAATCCGTTTCTTCAAGCAGAGACTTGCTCAGGATACATGGTGATAATAACTGTGATATTATTTTATAATTATAATTATGCGCACTCGGATCGGTATATAATTTTAGATTTCACATACGGTCAATAAAAGTATTAAATGTCAAACAAGTTTGAAATAAACACATTTTACAGCATTTTTCAACGAATAAATAACATTTTAATTTCAAAAAGCGTCAGCTAACCTTTTCTAAGCTTTGCCCAAGCATCAAGATAATTGTTACGACAGCTGAAGTCACGTGACGCTGGTAACACG
>NW_013682202.1:0-568 GCF_000517525.1 Limulus polyphemus | reverse complement strand
AGTTAAGGTGACTGTGGAAATTAAGTGTATTACAAAGTTGAATTGAGAAAGATAAACTAGTTTTATTTGAGAAAGGACTTGTATCGCTGAAGTTCTTTGGAAAGAATTTTTACGAGTAATTAACAAACGACGAGAGACGTAACACAATTTAAATATGTCCGGTTTCATGATCTTTTAGTTTTTCTCCATGTTCTGGTTCCTTGCCACAAACGTACATCACTCGTGTCAAACAATTTGCAGCAAAAGCTTGTTTGTTTGTTTGTTTGATTTTGAATTTCGCGCAAAGCTACACGAGGGCTATCTGCGCTAGCCGACCCTAATTTAGCAGTGTAAGACTAGAGGGAAGGCAGCTAGTCATCACCACCCACCGCCAACTCTTGGGCAGCAAAAGCAGTATATTTTAATTGAATATATTTGTTTGTAGTTATGCACGAAGCTACATAATGAGTAATCTGTGCTCTGCCCACCACGGATATCGAAACCCCGTTTCTAGCGTTGTAAGTCCGCAAACATACCGCTGTGCCACTGGCGGGCTAACTGAATATACTAGCCAAGATCTAGGAATATT
>NW_013682201.1:1207-3409 GCF_000517525.1 Limulus polyphemus | reverse complement strand
GTTTTCTTCCACTCGATTTGGTCGACTTTCATAACTGACTTTTTAGGCCTTCTTAGACTAGATATTTTCGACTTTGATCGAGGTATTTTTAGTGTTTCTTACGCTATATTTTAATAACTTTTATAATGGTATTTTTAATCCTTCTTAAACTATATTTTGTCGACTGTTATATCGGTCTTTTAATCTTCCTTCCACTAGATTTTGTTGACATCGATATGGGTCGTTTTAGTCAGTTTTCCACTATATTTTGTCGACTGTTATAAACGGTCTTTTAGTCTTCCTTCCTAGATTTTGTTGACATTGATAAGGTTCCTTTTAGTTCGTTTTCCACTAGACAGTTATGAAAGTCGCCCAAATCGAGTGGAAGAAAACTAAAAACATGTTTTAAAAGTCAATAAAACATTACTGACTTTTTAGGCCTTCTAAGACTAGTTATTTTTGTCTTTGATAGTGGTATTTTTAGTCTTTCTTAAACTATATTTTGTCGACTGTTATAACAGTCTTTTAGTCTTCCTTCCAATAGATTTTGTTGACATTGATATGGGTCGTTTTAGTCAGTTTTCCACTAGATTTTGTTGACTTTGAAAACGTGTTTTTAGTTTTCTTCCATTCGATTTTGTCGACTATCATAACTGACTAATTTTCCACTAGATTTTGTTGACTTTGAAAACGTGTTTTTAGTTTTCTTCCACTCGATTTTGTCGACTTTCATAACTGACTTTTTAGACCTTCTTAGACTAGATATTTTTTTCGACTTTCATAACTTTCTTTTTAGGCCTTCTTAGAATAGATATTTTCGACTTTGATAGCGGTATTTTTAGTCTTTCTTACACTATATTTTAATGACTTTCATAATGGTATTTTTAATCCTTCTTAAACTATATTTTGTCGACTGTTATAAATTATGAAAGTCAGGTATTTTTAGAAGGATTTAAACTATTTATAACAGTCGACAAAATAGGTCTTTCTTAAACTTTATTTTGTCGACTGTTATAAAGGTCTTTAGTTTTCTATCCAATAGACTTTGTTGACATTGTTATGGGTCGTTTTAGTCAGTTTTCAACTATATTTGGTCGACTGTCATAACGGACTTTTTTCTTCCTTCCTCCAGATTTAGTTGACATTCATAAGTGTCCTTTTAGTCAGTTTTCCACTAGATATTTTTGACTTTGAAAACGTGTTATTAGTTTTCTTCCACTCGATTTTTTCGACTTTCATAATGAAAATCATTAAAATATAGTGTAAGAAAGACTAAAAATACCGCTATCAAAGTCGGAAATATCTAGTCTAAGAAGGCCTAAAAAGTCAGAATAAAAATACCATTAAGTTTAAGAAGGATATTTTGTCGACTGTTATAACGGTCTTTTAGTCTTCCGTCCACTAAATTTTTTGACATTGATATGGGTCGTTTTAGTAAGTTTTCAACAATATTTGGTCGACTGTTATAACGGACTTTTAGTCTTCCTTTCTCTAGATTTTGTTGACATTGATAAGGGTCCTTTAAATCAGTTTTCCACTAGATTTTGTCAACTTTCATAACTGTCTTTTTAGGCCTTCTTAGACTAGATATTTTAGACTTTGATAGCGGTATTTTTAGTCTTTCTTACACTATATTTTTATGACTTTTATAATGGTATTTTTAATCCTTCTTAAACTATATTTTGTCGACTGTTATAAAGGTCTTTTAGTTTTTTTTTCCACTAGATTTTGTTGACATTGATATGGGTCGTTTTAGTCAGTTTTCTACTAGATTTTGTTGACTTTGAAAACGTGTTTTTAGTTTTCTTCCACTCGATTTTGTCCACTTTCATAACTGACTTCTTAGGCCTTCTTAGAATAGATATTTTCGACTTTGATAGCTGTATATTTAGTCTTTCTTACAATATATTTTAATGACTCTTATAATGGTATTTTAATCCTTCTTAAACTATATTTTGTCGACTGTTATAACGGACTTTTAGTCTTCCTTCCTCCACATTTTGTTGACATTGATAAGGGTCCTTTTAGCAAGTTTTCCACTAGATTTTGTTGACTTTGAAAACATGTTTTTAGTTTTCGTCCACTCGATTTTGTCGACTTTCATAACTGACTTTTTAGACCTTCTTAGACAAGATATTTTCGACTTTGATAGCGGTATTTTTAGTCTTTCTTACACTATATTTTTATGACTTTTATAATGGTATTTTTATTCCTTCTTAAACT
>NW_013682201.1:0-706 GCF_000517525.1 Limulus polyphemus | reverse complement strand
TGACTTTTATAATGGTATTTTTATTCCTTCTTAAACTATATTTTGTCGACTGTTATAAAGGTCTTTTAGTTTTCTTTCCACTAGATTTTGTTGACATTGATATGGGTCGTTTTAGTCAGTTTTCTACTAGATTTTGTTGACTTTGAAAACGTGTTTTTAGTTTTCTTCCACTCGATTTTGTCGACTTTCATAAATGACTTTTTAGACATTATTAGACTAGATATTATCGACTTTGATAGCGGTATTTTTAGTCTTTCTTACACTATATTTTTATGACTTTTATAATGGTATTTTTATTCCTTCTTAAACTATATTTTGTCGACTGTTATAAAGGTCTTTTAGTTTTCTTTCCACTAGATTTTGTTGACATTGATATGGGTTGTTTTAGACAGTTTTCTACTAGATTTTGTTGACTTTGAAAACGTGTTTTTAGTTTTCTTCCACTCGATTTTGTCGACTTTCATAACTAACTTTTTAGGCCTTCTTAGACTAGATATTTTCGACTTTGATAGCTGTATATTTAGTCTTTCTTACAATATATTTTAATGACTATTATAATGGTATTTTAATCCTTCTTAAACTATATTCTGTCGACTGTTATAACGGATCAATGTCAAAAAAATTTAGTGGACGGAAGACTAAAAGACGACAAAATATAGTTGAAAACTTACTAAAACGACCCATAAAAGTCCGTTATAACAGTAGT
>NW_013682200.1:1571-3910 GCF_000517525.1 Limulus polyphemus | reverse complement strand
ATAAAACTTCGCAGCCACATACAAGGGGATACTATTCGTAGACATACCATTTGTAGACATACCATTCGTAGACATACTATTTGTAGACATATCATTTGTGGGGATACTATTCGTAGACATACCATTTGTAGACATTCCATTCGTAGACATACTATTTGTAGACATATCATTTGTAGACATACCATTTGTAGACATATCATTTGTAGACATATCATTTGTGGGGATACTATTCGTAGACATACCATTTGTAGACATATCATTTGTGGGGATACTATTCATAGACGTACTATTTGTAGACATACCATTTGTAGACATACTATTTGTAGACATACCATTCGTAGACATACTATTTGTAGACATACCATTTGTAGACATATCATTTGTGGGGATACTATTCGTAGACATACCATCACGATGTTCTATAGGTCTACGGAGAATTTATTACTTTGGACAAGAGATGTTCTTATATTTCGTAAGACTGACAGTGAACTATCGATCATTCATAGCCTCGTTCTCAGAGAGAACAAATGAATTATTCAACAATACAAACTGTCGAATTGCGGGAATCTTTTCTGTTGGCACTTACAAAAACTGTCCAAACGTATTTGAGGCTGGAGTCCCACACGGAATTATACTGGAAGATATTGATGGATCAGAAACGTAGACATACCATTTGTAGACATACCATTCGTAGACATACTATTTGTAGACATATCATTTGTAGACATATCATTTGTAATGAATGTCTACAAATGATATGTCTACGAATAGTATGTCTACGAAATGATATGTCTACAAATAGTATGTCTACAAATGGTATGTCTACGAATAGTATCCCCACAAATGATATGTCTACAAATGATATGTCTACAAATAGTATGTCTACGAATGGTATGTCTACAAATGGTATGTCTACGAATAGTATGCCTACAAATGATACGTCTACGATTGGTATGTCTACGAATAGTATGCCCACAAATGATATGTCTACAAATGGTATGTCTACAAATGATATGTCTACAAATAGTATGTCTACGAATGGTATGTCTACAAATAGTATGTCTACAAATGGTATGTCAACAAATAGTACGTCTACAATTGGTATGTCTACAAATAGTACGTCTACGAATGTACACTTTAATGAACGTTTTATCCCGTTCATTGTAATTAGTTATATTCTATTACAGTGAACAGAGAGAAATTATAGTCATTATATTAATCTTTTACTAAAGTCGACTTTCAAATCTCTTCAGTGCTTATTCTTCAGAAGACAGACATTATTAAATCAGGTTTCCCTAATTCGCCACTTTTATCTACAAATAGCTGTATTATAGTTAAATACGGACTAGATCTTTCTGGTTAAGATAAATCTAATTCTGAATTACTGATTCGTGGTTTTTCAGTTCTACATCTCATCAGCAGTAACTTACTTACTTCGTACATCAGTGCACATTCGTGGCATAGACATCGGAAGCAAAATAGACGTGTAGTTAGCCAATGTAGGACAGGATGGACGTGTAGTTAGCCAATGTAGGACAGGATGGACGTGTAGTTAGCCAATGTAGGACAGGATGGACGTGTAGTTAGTCAATGTAAGACAGGATGGACGTCTACTTAGCCAATGTAGGACAGGATGGACGTATAGTTAGTCAATGTAGGACAGGATGGACCTGTAGTTAGCCAATGTAGGACAGGATGGACGTGTAGTTAGTCAATGTAGGACAGGATGGACGTGTAGTTAGTCAATGTAGGACAGGATAGACGTGTAGTTAGTCAATGTAGGACAGGATGGACGTCTACTTAGCCAATGTAGGACAGGATGGACGTGTAGTTAGTCAATGTAGGACAGGATGGACGTGTAGTTAGCCAATGTAGGACAGGATGGACGTGTAGTTAGTCAATGTAGGACAGGATGGACGTCTACTTAGCCAATGTAGGACAGGATGGACGTGTAGTTAGTCAATGTAGGACAGGATGGACGTGTAGTTAGTCAATGTAGGACAGGATGGACGTGTAGTTAGCCAATGTAGGACAGGATGGACGTCTACTTAGTCAATGTAGGACAGGATGGACGTATAGTTAGTCAATGTAGGACAGGATGGACGTGTAGTTAGTCAATGTAGGACAGGATAGACGTGTAGTTAGTCAATGTAGGACAGGATAGACGTGTAGTTAGCCAATGTAGGACAGGATGGACGTGTAGTTAGTCAATGTAAGACAGGATGGACGTGTAGACAGGATAGACGTCTACTTAGCCAATGTAGGACAGGATGGACGTGTAGTTAGTCAATGTAAGACAGGATAGACGTCCACTTAGCCAATGTAGGACAGGATGGACG